>NC_140926.1:26340099-26341968 GCF_045865225.1 Trachurus japonicus
ACACACACACACACACACACGCCACACACACACACACACACACACACACACACACACACACACACAACCTAATGTGGTTACAGCTCCTCCATATCAGTGCTTATAGAAAGATGACCATGTGTCTGTCTGATCAGCTCTGTCTTGACCTTAAGATCGTGGGTTTGATTCCCATGTTGACAGAGATGGCACAACCCGCAGTAGCTCCCATGGCCCATTCAAAATGGCGGGGGGTTGTCGTCCCTCCGCTTCACGTTGGGCCGAACAACGCCCCTTAGCCGTGGTATAATGAGCATATACCACGGCCTGTCGTGATATATTGCTTAAATGACCCCGCCCACAATGAATAACTCAGCTGTCATGGAAACGGACCTAAACTGAGTCGAATAGAGTCGAGTCGAGCCAAGCCAAGTAAAACTGTAACTGTGTAGTGGAAAAGGGCCATTGGTCTTTTTGGCAACATAATCCTCGCTGGCCTTCATGGACGCCGACATGTTTGTTCACAGTGATGGGAGGAAGGAAGCAGAAGTCACTATGGCAACTCAGCACAGCCCAGATACATGAACGGGGGCTGTAATGTAATTACCCTGGTTAGAGTGAGAAATCGTTTTTACAATTTACACATTCTTAAAGCAGAAGTAAGCGATCCGGTGGTTTTGTCTAACTTCCTGTCAGCCGATGGAGTTAGCAGTCCCCGCCCTCGTCCCTACGTCACCACATTCACGCGCATCCCTTGGCTGCACACACAGAGAGGACCGCCCCTTTATGCCGTTCTCTCTCCTCATTGGATAAAGGTTGTAGGATACAAGGAACGTTTTCTCCTCGGCTTACAGCAGAGCAGAGTGACTGACAGACCCGTGTTTCAGACCAAACACTCTATAGAAGTGATTGCTGTCGGAAGATAGAACTATTTAAGACTTATAGAGCGATTCGGCGACGTCACCGGAAATCGAACGGCCGCCATTACTGCGGTGACAACTCACAGTCAGGCAGCTGTTGGCTCTGTGCGCGAAGCGGGCATTTGAATGCAAGTGGACCTTTTCTCTTCCCTTTCTCTTCTGCGAACATGTCCAGGAAGGCTGGGAGGACATGTGCCGTCCTCGACTGCTCTAATATCAGCAAAACACAGCCCCTTACTTCAGGAGGAGTGTCCGTGTTTAGACCGTAACGTTACGTACAGCGTGTCAGCAGCAGCAGCAGCAGCAGCAGCAGCCGCCAGCGATGCAGTCACAGCTGACCTGTACAACCTGGCTACCCTCCCTTCTCACCGTTACCTTCACATCGTGTGGACAGTCTGTGAATGTCTCACTGATCCCTTCAATATGATGTGATCATGGTCGTCTAAAAGCCGGTGTAAAATATGTCCGACCCATCCGGAGCTCAGGTAATTTTGACCATAAATCAGAGACCTGTAATTGACGTTTTTTCTGATCATCGGAGGCCAGCTGGTCAATAAAATATTATTGAATATCTAAAACAAAGCAAAAGTTGTTGTTGTTTTTATAATCTTATTCATGTAGCCTGTCCACATGATTAAATATCCCGCTGCTGGCTTGCTAACGTCAGCACGCATAACGTACCGGTATGTTATATCGTTTATGATACAGTCTCTTATCTCCCTGTTACTCTAATCTTTCCTGCTAATCGCTCAAACAAATGATTAATTACTAAATGAATATTGGTATTCATGTAAGATACCTTAATCAGTTACTGGGGGGCACTAAACATCACAAATGCAGCCTATTTATGATGCTGTCATAGAGAATCAGTTTACTATGACTGACACATGTCACCGCAGCAATGGCGCCGCCGCAAGATGGCGGCATACACAAAACGTTCTCCGAATCGCTCTATATTAACACAAACATTCCG
>NC_140926.1:26342068-26518146 GCF_045865225.1 Trachurus japonicus
GCCCTTCATGGCTTCAGGATGTGGGAGAGGGCCAGGCTCAGTTTTAGGTTGAGGCCATGGCATGATGCTGATGCTAGCTGCTTTTATATTGACTGAATCCAGAGGAAACAATGGACTCTGCAGACTTTATTGTTACAGTGACCACACCAATGACCATACGTTGCAGTCAGACCATGACACTGACCTGACATCAGGCAGAACAGCTGTGGACAGTCTCTCCTCTCTCCTCATCATGCTACATACAGTAAACCCAGCTGATTCCTCCGTCTTCACACTTCCTGTCTTTGTTTTAACCCTTGCTGCCTCCGCAGCTCTCCGCCACTCTCATTAGCCTCTTTATAATCTGGGCTCGTGTACAGGGACTGTTGATTATTGCCGTGTGGATGACGAAGTGTCTTAACCTCCACTAAACAGAGGATCAGGCTGCTAAGCTGTGCGAGCAGCTCCACCACCTTAACCTGCGCCCAAATGCCCCCGTCCCATTTCCCAGTATTTCCGCCCACTTATATTACAGCCTGATTTGTGTTCGCCTTCTATCTCTCCTGATCTGTGCTGCATAGGCCTGAGTGGGTTGCTATAACACCACCTGAGAGAGAGAGTGTGTGTTGTGGTGGCCTGTTGGTGGTGTGTGTGCTAGTGTGTTGTGGTGTGTGTGTGTGCTGTGGGTGTGGTGTGAATTTGTGTGGGTTCCGTCTCGGCAAGGTCGTGTCTTCATCAGTGTGTATAGGTTGTGTTTTCGTGGCTGGGTCGTGGTGTGAGTGAGTGTGTATGTGTAAGGAGAGGAATCAAATGTGTTGAAGCTGATGATGATGATGGTGCTTATACATGTGTTCATAGTGTCTTTTAATGTAAAAACAGACAACAGGGCAGGTTCACACCTAATGGTCTGTTATCTGATTCAAACCAATGCGAGGATGAGACATTGTTGCAGATTTTCAATTGGTCCAGTTTGTATTCACAAAGGCTGAACTCAAACAGTCCAAAGATTGTACATTTTAGAAAATGGCCATAAATGTCGTTTGGTTATTGGTCATGCAGTTTCGACAAGTACAACAACATCCTGGTAATTACATCATGGTGCATCGTCGGTTTATTTTCATGTTGGTGCCGATGTAGACTGTTGGCTATATCAGCAGACTTTAACACACTGCTCGCATGAACGGCTGGTGAGACTGCAGGCATTAAATAATGTACTAACACATTTAGCTTAAGACGCTCTACAATCAGACATCATATCACAAGACAACAATAATGAGAGCCTACCACAACTTTTTTACCATACCAGCGGGGTTCACAATCACAAACATGTAAAAAATAAAATAGTTGTCTCATCATAACAGCAGCTCTTGTTTACAGAGTAACGGAGTCCTCCTTGAGTGTATCAATGAAATGATGTGTAAAAGAGTGCACTTCCTGTGATTGGCACGGGTGGGGTTCACACTGGAAATATACCGCTAGAGTTGACTTGATAGAGGACTGAGACCACCTGTACGAGGCAGACCAGAGAGCAGCAGCATTCACACCGACCCAGACAAACCGTACCAAGGTCCGGTTCAACCAGACTAAACAAGGCTGGTGTGGACGCAAACTCACTCTGCACTCACTTCAGATCCAGACCTAAACCACCACAGTGTTGAGGCTGTAAAAAGATGTGACAGGTAGCCAATGGTCAGACAGGAGGAGTTTCCCTGTTCACTACATTGTTCTGTCAATGAGCCGCCCTCAGCCAGGCAGTATTCATATGTAGCCCAAATCTTCAAAAGATAGGATTTTTTTTAAGCAATACACCTTGTCATTTTAATATAAGTCCCGTAATGTATCATTTCTTCATTTCTAAAACATGACTACATTAATGTAGGGGCAGTTGTAGGCAGTTTAATTAAAGCTTTCATGAATAACAATAAAGTGACGACTTCAAAGCTTCTTCTTCCTGGACAAAGAGGGCTCAGTGGTCCTTGATGGCCCAACATATCCCAAGATTGACTGCACACTGGAGATAATAATACATCAGTAAATAACACTGACAGAGAAGCTAAGGATTACACTGTTAAAATGTATAGTGGGCACCAGCTCAGTTCACCAAACAAAGAGCTTTAAAACTTCAGCTTTTTGTGAAAAAACCTTAGTTGACATGCTGTCAAGGTTGCTAGGCAACAGGAACCACACTTTGCAACGTTGCTGTGAGGTCAGCGGCAGTTGGTGACGCACAGTGAGAATGTTCTGCAGGGGCCATGAAGGGCCACACATTGGTGGACTCTGGAGTCCTCTGGACCAGATCAGCTGCACCCAGCTCTGTTTGTGTCAGACTACAGCATGTTTGTTGTCATTGTGTTTATTTAGTTATGGTTATTTGTCGAGGTGTGTCGTGTGAAAAAGTGACTGGTCCGTACTTTAAATCAACCTCGTTGCTTTATTTAGGATCTGCAGCAACCACACAGAACATGCACTCACAAACCAGGAAGCCAGTAGCCTACCATCGAGAATGTAAACAACCCCTAACACGTACTGCGCCTGCACACTTCATCAGACTACAGTGTCTGCTGAGGTTCATACAGAACACCAGAATGGTCTACATTATTGTTTCCCTGTCATCACAACAGCATCAAACCAGAAGGTCTTAAAGGGATAGTTCACGCAAAATTCAAATTTCACTCATTATCTACTCACCCTCATGTTGACTAAGAGCTGTGAGAATTTTCAGAGTCCTCCGTTCCTTCTCTGAGTTAAGGGGGGGTCCGTGCAGCAGTATTTGTCCATATAATGGTTGTGAATGGATACCACTTTTCTTCGTCCAAAAAGACACACCAAAAAACATCCAAATACCTCCATACTGCTCGTCTGTAATGTCCCTCTTGTATTGAAGCCCCAACATGAGAAATTGTTCCGCTGGTCAGTGCAAATCTCGCGTGATTTGCACTGACCAGCGGAACAATTTCTCACACAGGAAGAGCAGTGAACTGAGACCCTGGGAGCTTCCGCTACAAACAAGCTTAAAATATATACTTTTTGTTTTTCGGAACAATTTCTCATGTTGGGGCTTCAATACAAGAGGGACATTACAGACGAGCAGTATGGAGGTATTTGGATGTTTTTTGGTGTGTCTTTTTGGACGAAGAAAAGTGGTATCCATTCACAGCCATTATATGTAACTCCGTAACTCAGAGAAGGAACGGAGGACTCTTTCTCTTTCTCACAGCTCTTAGTCGACATGAGGGTGAGTAGATAATGAGTGAAATTTGAATTTTGGGTGAACTATCCCGTTAACTCTATATCACATTAGACAAAGAAAGGCACCAGATCTTCCAGCAGGAGAGTCTGGAAGCAGGAGTGTCTCCACCAGGCTGATGGAGCTGGACTTCTCATGTCTGTTTCAATTGAACGGCTCTCGCTCTGACCCCCTCCCACCGTATTGATTTGTAAACCGCGACGTAATCCCGCATGTTGCCTGGTTACTAATCACTCTGCATAATTTATGTCACCCTCATTATTAATTCAGGAGCCAAGCTCAATAACAGGCGGCCACTGCAGACTGTTTCAGCACATATTGTTTCCATAATCCATATTCATTACTGGAGGCAGATTCAAAGTACGGCTGCACCGCAGGGAGAGTTCATGTCCAGAGTGACAATGACTGAGGCGGGGGCACAAAATGATATTTGTTCATCGTCGTCGCCATAATCACTCATTTTGTTTGGAGAAGTTCTACAGACACTGAAGAATGCAAGAAGCGTATGACGTCTCCAGCTCAGGTTGAAGTGCCCTTGAGCCACCACCTCTGGCACTGCTCAGTGTGGAGGGATGAGCTTGAATATTATGTCATTCAGTAATACATTATATAGTAATATTAGGTTCTTTCCTCTGGATGTTTTGTTTGGTCTTTTTTTAAAATACCAGTCAGTTCTTTCTAACTTTTTTTGGCTGTGAATCATTTTTTATGATGAATGATTCTTTTCATTGCTCTTTTGCTGTTGATTAGATCATATTCCTCAGTCCTGATGGAGCTGCTGCACTAGATGGGTATGGGAACAGAAGAGAAGTGGCTTCAGTTGTGCAGCAGATTCATCTTCTGAGTTTTAAGTGTTCAATGAGCAAAGGTCCATTTCCCCCTTTTTTCTGCCTGTTTGACTCCCATGTTGCATTGCACTCCTATATTCCCTCCTCACTAGCTGCCAGTGAAAGTGTCCATCTATAAATCATAGTGTTGGGAGACTGGTGGAGGCTGCCAATAGTCCATTTAGCACCGCTAATGGTGACGGATGAGTGTGTAGCTGTGAGATGTAGTGAGGTGAAAGGATGAGCCTCTCAGGGCTTCCTACCAACTTGTTCCTCTAACTTGTCCAACACAGCAGCTCTCTGGAGCTGATGGAGGGACCAGCTCTCCATCCTCACTCCACACTCCTAGATCCAGTTTGTTTTGAGATTTACTCCATTTCTGGACACAGAACGCACTAGATGTTTCTCACCATTAACACCATATAAACAGGTTTGATTCATCTGAGCTCTGAAATCTATATGTTGTTGTCAGTTATGTTCTGTCCCAAAGTCAGGCCTTCCTTGAATCTCTTGGTCCAGGTCATGGTTGTTATAACTCTTCTGGTGGGACCAGACCAGAGTCTGGTCTTCAGGAACTCAATCATACAGACCTCTGTCCCTCTCTGCTCCTCGTCTGTGGTTCCATGATGCTGGAACCAGCTCCTGAATCATCCTATCAGAGCAGGACGTCCATCTCTATTCTCAAAAATCTGTTGAAATCTCTCCACATCTCTCTGGATCTTACTCTTCTGTACCTGATTTCCTTTTACACATTAAATACCTTAACCCTTAAGTCAGGATCAGACTGAACTAATTCAGGTCGTTTTCACAGGATTTTGTCATAGCCGACACATTTCCAGCGTCAGGCCTGATTATGAACGTCAGGAATGAAAGGGTGTGTATAACTGAAGACCAGCCATTTTGGGTCTAGGATGATTTACGACGCTCCACGACGCCCAGCAGAAAGTCTAGCATGTCAGAATTTTTTGCATTTCTTCACTGACTTCTGCTACAAAGTAAACCTTGCGTGGACCAATGGGATGACAGAGCGCTCCGACACATTGTTACACACAGTGAAGCTATGTTAGCTCGCTTCATGTATGCATTGTAACACCAGAAGTACACTGGGAACGGCCGTGACGCAATACGTAAGCGGGGCGGAGCGGAGTCTTTTACCTGCCACACCAGGACGTGACACGACCAGGACGCGACACGTAGGCGTGTGTTTACCATGTAATACATTATGTAGGGTTTGCAAGTGTAGACTGCATTAAATGGAGTGTTTAACTACACCAGGCATCACCAAATGGAGTCCGGATCCGGACCGAGTGATGGTTTGATCCGGACCCGAGACCAATCTCTAATAAGTTACAGTAACATTTTCCTGGAGCATTTTTTTCCGACGGGACAGCGGGCTCAGCTATAGGTCAATACGGCAGCTTCACTCAATTGAGCCAATCAGATCGTTTGTTTACCCTACGCGGCCAGTGCGTCCGAGAGGGAAAGAGAAAGGAGACGGAGTGATGACAGCATGCCTTGCTCCAAAATTAAAAAAATTGATGCTGAAGTCAAAGGCGAGCCACCGGGCGTTTGTGGCCGCCGCGGTGGTTAAGCGTGTGTGTGTGTGTGTGGGGGCCGTTCAGATGGGTCTCTTTCATGTGCGCTCACAACCGAGAGCGACGCTGTAGCGGTGCGTATTCGGTGCGACGTGCTTGTTTCCTGCTTCTCCGCCGGTGTTGTGTCAGACCCCGGTTCTCCCTCGGTCTGTAAACTTTTTCACGCGGAGCTCTGCCCCGTTTGCAAGGAGCAGGAAGCCCGTATGCGGGAAGACGTCGCTTCAGACATGTAGAATGTGTGTTATAGAAGAGAAACACCTATTTCAGGACTACTGACTTGTATCACCAGAACAGAACAGACATATCCTGTGATTTTCAGCCTCCCTCCATATTTAATGGAGGGGGACAATGCAATGACAGTGCAGCTATCAAGATGCTTTTGACACCTTGGCCTCAAAAAAAGAAAGAAAAAAAAAAAGCACCAAACTAACAAAAAAACAAACAGGGAAACCCCCTTATTTATTCTGTCTTGTTCTCTTAAATTGAAATAACAGGCCTTAAATTAATTTGCCTATAGGGGCCACTTTTATTCATGGTAAAAAAAAAAAAAAAATTAAAAGCTAGTTGTTTACTATACAAGTGCACTATGTTAAATGTTTCCTGTGTTGAAAATGGACAATAGATATGAAAATGCACTTTGTTGGGGTAGGCTATAGCTTATATATAAGACACCATTTGGACTTTATAAGGTTCGGACCTTTCACTTGGATGAAATTTCGTAACTGGACCTCAATGAATTTTAATTGAATACCCCTGAACTACACGATCATGGATCCACATTGATTTGACTGATTGTACAATGTAAAGAACAAACCCCATAATGTTGCACTGCTACTGGCTTTGTCTCTGGTACAATGAGGAATTTATTTTTACTTCATTATCACTTTGAAACATAATATATTTATTTTATACATATAGTTTTTACCTGTTGGAGGGCCGTGTAGCCGCGCGTAGAGGAAATAAAATAGACCAGCTGCACAAAACAAGAGAGGAGCCAGTGGATGGTTTTGAGGGGAACACATGCGTTAACGTACCTCATGTTCTCTCTGAAGAGCAGACAGGCAATTTATGCCACTGTGATTGTTTAATCTGACATGGTAAAAATAGTGTATTCTGAAGCCAGTCTTAGTATTGACCCCAACTTCTCTCACTGAACTGAAGCTTTGATGTCCCTCACCTGTAAGACACTGTGGATAAAAGCATGTGACAGATGAGTAAATGTTCATCTATCTTTGTATTATTTTCTCTTTGTCTTTGATCTGGGTTGGTGACATTATGGCCTTGTATGAATTACAATATTATTATATTATTAGTGTATAAAATAAAAGAGTCACTAGTTCCATTTCCCTTTGGTCCTTCCGCCCACTCACTGACACTAACGTTGATTGTGTTAGTGGTGCTGAAGAGACTATTGATGCACCTGGTTGTTTTAATGGTGACTTTGTTATACAGACACTGATGCTGCACTGGTATTTGTCAGAGAGATCTCTTCACCGGTGACCACATGGACAACGCTGTGATGCTGTGATTAGATATTATCAATACAAAGTAACAGTATGAGATAACATCAGCTGAGTCGTCACAAGGAGTGGAAGAGGAAGACAGAAGAAGTGAAGACAGGCTGGGTTAATGTGTTGGCCAGGTGGAGGGAATAAGTGGATAGAGGGAAGAAGATGGAGAGCGGGCTGCATTGTGAAGCAGAGCGCTGGGGTGAATGAGTGCAGGCAGAATTAAAAGAGACAAAGGGAGTGATGGTGGAAATGTGGAGGAGAGGGAGATGAATAAAGTGAGAAGGAGGAATGAGCTGAGTTCAGGTGAAAGAGAGTGGGAGCAGAGTGATGGCGAGAGCGGGAAGAAGAGGAGAGATTGAAAATGAGGGGATTAGAGAGGGCTGAGGTGAGGGATGGGAGGAGGAGAAAAGGAGACGAATGGAAACGAGGGGAGAAAGGAAAAGTGACAAAAAAAGGACTTGAAAAATGTGAAAGGAGAGGAAAGAGGAGAGGTTAGAGATGTAAATGAGTGATGGAAGGGTGGAGGTGTGAAGAAGAAAAACTGAGAGAAGGGGAAGAGGGACAGAAGGCGTAATTGAAAGTGGAGGGAGAGTGAGTGATAAATGTGGAGGACGGGGGAGGGATGATATGAGCTGAATGAAGAATGAGGGTGAATCAGAGTCTGAGTGACAAACAGTGAAATCTAGTGAGAGAAACAGAGCAACATGAAGCCGACGTATGTTCCATCAACACAGCAGTCTGCATACAGATGCCACATTACTCACACCGACGCACACACGCTGCCGTCACACGTCATGTGACCGCTCAGCGATGACGTCATCCACAGACGGTGATATGGCTCCACACACACAGCTATCCTGGGCTGTCCTGATTGGCTGAGCGAGGGGGCCTGGCAATGCAGAGGTGTGAGTAAAAAGGAGGGGAGGGCAGGGGGGCTGTCTCACACACACACCCACACACACACACACACACACACACACACACACACACACACACACACGTATGCATATACATAGGCTACACAGTGTTGGGCAAGCTACTTGGAAAATGTAGTGAGCTAAGCTACAAGTTACTCTACATGAAATGAAGCTTCACTACACTGAAGCTACCCACCAGAGAAATGTAGCAAGCTACGCTACAATAAAATGACAAAAGTAGCTTAGCTACATCAAAGCTATTTATTTTAACATCATTGATGCCAAGTTATTGCTCTCTAGTGATCAAAAAAACTGACAAAACAGACAAACAGATCGGTAGTTTAGGCTATTTGAAAAAAACAAAAAACTGCAAAAATAATATCTGAGTAACAGCTTCTCCTCTTGTCATTTGTCCTACCTCTTCCTGCCTAAATGCCCTTCTACACACACGCACGCACACACATTTGATGTTTTCTGACTGAATTGTGAGCTTAGCTGGCAATTGTTGTGTTAGCTTCGGGAAAATACCTTAATGTGAATGTGTGTCCTCAAACCCCTATTTGACGTGTTGGACGTAGAGCGCAGCTTCATTTTTGGGTTTCAGAGGAAGCGTGCGAACGTGTAGGTAATTGTTCTCTGAGGACTCGACTAGAAACATAAAGTTGTCCAGCTACGGCCCTGATTCACTCTCTCCCTCCTCCTCTGTCACCTGCTGCGTGCTGCGCCGCTGCAGCAGACGGGCATGAGCAGGAGGATACAGTACGTACATGACGTCACATGGAAGTGGTGCGTTTAAGGTCTAGAAATGCCTTGGGAAATGTAGCTTCTGTGGACGCTACCGCGCTACTGATCAATAAAATAGCTTAACTACTGAAAAGCTATTTGATGTAGAAAACAGCGACGCTACGACCACGCTACTGAGAAATTTACTTAAGTTACTAACGCCGCTACTTGTAACCACGCTACTGCCCAACACTGTACACACACATCTGCACACACACTGACACAATAATGTTTCCTCTCAGGTCATCTCATGCGCTGTCGCTGCAGCTCAGTTCAGTGACCACGCGCACACACACACACACACACACACACACACACAAACACTCATACACAAACTCCTCAACATCAGTCAGGTGTCTTTCCCGCCTTTCTACTCGCCGCCTGTGCGTCAGTGTTTGATGCGTCAGATGTGTGATTTTTTTCCCCTCCTGCTGTTGAAAGCTCTTCATTAGCCTCAGTGTCAGCTCATCTGCTGGCAGCTCTGGATGATGTGCAGCAGCAGAGGATCCAGACAGGCTGAAGATCCTCAGATGTGAGGCAGAGAAAGCAAAAGATGCTCCGACACTCAAAAGCCTGATGAGGAGACTTTCTCGGGGAATTCACAAACACTGCATCCACTTCACCAAAGCAACTGCAACTTGAAATCCCAGTTGCACAAAGGTGTTTTCAGCCAGACCTGCAGCCAATTGTCCAGATTAGAGAACTGTCCTGCATCATTAAACCCCAGTTTATAGACGGGACCCATTAAAACCTCACAGTGGTGGAGCATTCCCTGACTCCTGATGAAGGCATGTCCTTCTCAACAAGCAGAAACCTGCAGGAACTAGAAAGGGGGCCCACTCTGACCCTGATGATGACATCATAGACAGGGATAGTTCAACATTTTGGCAAATTGGCCCACTGCCATAATCCCTATAGGAGGAGGTTCCTTACCTTTAATTGTCGGTGCAAGCTGTTTTTAGATCGGCGGGGCAGAGACGCGAGCTGCATGGTATTTCCACATTTCCCTCATCAAACTAAATACACAATCCAACAACTCAACAAGTTGTGACCTGCACATTCAACATGCTATGAAATAATAACAACTATATAAGTGAATAAGTCACAACTTGTCCACCAGAGCGTTGTGGAGTTGTTGGATTGTGGATTTGATGAGTTTGATGAGGGAAAGCCAGAAATACCATATGCCTCCGTAGCATCAGATGAGTAGCTTGTATCTCTGCTCCGCCGAATGAAAAACAGCTTGCACTGACAATTAAAAGTAATGAACCTACTGCTATGACTATAGGGATTATGGCAATGGACAAATTTGCCAAAAATGTTGAAATATCCCTTTAACCCATTTCCCACAAGTAGCTAACAGCTTGTCTCTGTCTGGACAATGAGTGAATTACTTTTTCTGTGGCAGTTTTATTTGTGTGTGCATGTTCAGAGCAACAGTGACAGATTTCAAGTGCAAAATGTCCAGGGAGGGGGGCAAAACATTAGTGTGGTTGTGCTGTCATGACAGTGCACCTCTGCAGCTCTAAGCAGCAGGTGAGCAGGAAACTCTGCATCTGCACATCAGTGCTTCCAATCCTGCACAGTCATTTCTACCTCACTGTAGTCTGATTCCACTGCCAAGCTCACGTCTAATCAATACGCTGGTCCAAGCCGCACCGCTGACGGTGTCATGTTTCCATGACAACTGACCGTAAAAAGGCACATGGTGCGTCATGTTTACCAGGCAGGTTCGTGCAGTTGGAGCGTATTGAGGTTCTAGGGCTGGGCCGATATGCTTTTGTGCCGATTCGATTCTCTAAGGGACCGTTCGTTATTTATGGAATGGGCCACCGGAGGAAAATGGGGGGGGGTCATGTCATAATATTCTTTGTTGAGGGGTGGGTCCACTAAAAAAAAAAGGTCAGTGAGGGGGGTCATTCAACATTTTGTCTGGAGGACACTGCAATGCCCGCAGAAAACAAAAACAAAACAAAAACGGGACATTTCAAAGCTGCAAGCACTGATGACAATGAGAGCAACGGCCCCCGAATCACAACGTTATTTTATGTTGCCCTGATCTGCCCTGAGTTGGTTTCGAACCCGGGTCTCCCGCACCGCAGGCGACGATGCTAACCGCTTCGCCAAGAACTCAATAAAGGTTCTGCCCGCGGCTTAGCACGTCTTTTATGGGTGAGTGAGTTTAACTTCAGTACCGTACAGAGGCTACGCTGCCTGCCTGCCTCATTGCGTAACTCTACATAGTCTGAGCAGCACGTACGTTCACCTTGCTTTTGTGAATTGTAAACAAACAGACGCCCCCTCGGTTTTAGCTTCCAGCAGTTTAGCGGCTAATTCAACTGCAGTGATGGATAACTGTACCGGAGAGGCTCAACTTCATGAACTACATTTGAGGAATAAACGGCAGCTTTTACCTGACGGGAGACCGACGCCTGAGCTACGGTAGCTAACAGCTAGCTGGTTTTACGTACTTTCTCTCTCTCTCTTTCCCTCTCTTTCTTACACACACACACACACACACACACACACACACACACACACACACACACACACACACAGTTGTCTGCCATATCTGTCGTAAACCTTGTAATAATACGTTGTTGTTGAGTGCAGTTCACATTATTGTTGCTTCGGTTTGAGTGTGGATTAATTGTTAATGGCTTGTTGTGTAATGTGAGCTGGTCCACAATCGCGATTCTGTTATTGATGAGTTGGGTTTTAATAACAGCTGATAAATGGCATGGATTGATGAGAAGGTGTTGCACATAGTTGTCAAAATGAAATAATGTAGTGTCACGAGCTACGTGATGCGATGTCGCGTGTCGATGACTGGGGGGGGGGGGGGGGTCATGTATCTTTTGATAAGGCTTAATGCAGGGTCATGTTAAAATTTACTGACTCCGACAGGGGGGTCATGTAAAAAAAAAAAAAGTCCTGTGAGTCCCTCCGGTGGCACTGATGATAAATAACGAACAGTCCCTAACGATTTTTGGGTCCCGATTTGATTTAAATTGCGATTCTGATTGAACAAGTATTGCGATTTTATATTTCAATTATTGTGATTTTCTTTCCTTAAACAAGAGCAGGTTGAACCAAACACTTGATAATACACCATAAGTCATATTTACAAAAACAATACACACATCACATCAGTTTGTCTGTTGTGTTCGTTTGTTCACATAGATATCTGTGAACAAACGAACGCAACAGGCCGGTTTGACGTTGTCAAGTGTAATGGCACAGAATACATGATCGTACAATAAAGACTGGTCGTCCCAAAAAAAAAATATATATATATCTCATATGAGAATCGATTTTTAAAAATTGCCAGAAAAAAATTGCGATTAATATAAAAATTGATTTTTTGGCCCAGCCCTATCGCGTTCACATAACAAACGGACCGCACCAGAGTTCTGTTGCGGTACGCAAAGTTCATCTGGGCCTGTGTGAAAACCTGAAATCACCCTTTACTGTTGCACCATCCAAATAGGCTGAAGTGAGTGGACCATGGAGTAGCATCTGCTGTGATTTCTATTGGCTCATGATGTCTACTAAAACATCTTCTAAGTGTGGGAGAATGTCCTGGTGTTGTTATCTTATACCAACTGAAGAACTGAATTTGTTTGTTCAGGTGTTTTTCCTCTTTTCTCTCGAGCAGAAAAAGACACAAATGAGATCATGAATCAATGAGGGAAAAAACAACATAATGCGATGATTACTGTAGTCGACTAAAAGCAAAATCTGACGAATCAGACTCAACTATGAAAATTCTTTTTCGGGGACACCTACTTCAGTTGCCCTTTCAAAGATGCGATTTCAACTGTGACATGTGGCTCTTTGACCACGCCTCCTTCTTCCTTTCTTCCTCTGGGAGGAGTCTTGAAGTTCCTCAGGTCCAGAGGACATTGATGGGAAAAGGCTGAGTAAAGTCTTCTCCAGGATGTGCTGCTGTTCCTGTGAGAAGTCCTCCAGCTCTCACTGACCTCCATGTCTGGTATCTAGGTTTGCTTCACACTCATTATTGTGTTTTACATTCCATTTGTCTCATCTCATCTCCATATCTAGGAATCTGCACCTTACTCTGTCTAATTACAAGTGGTGTTTTCTGTCAAGGCGCCTGTGTAATCACTGCACTTAACCGTGATCCCTCAGCTTCAAACCACAACCACCACTACACTGTCTCTAATAATGCAGTCGTAAATATATTCATGGCAAATATAATTAGAAGGGATGGAGACAGATGAGGAGAGAGGAGGAGAAAGAGAAACAGCTGAAAAATGATGTGCCAGAGAGGAAATGAAAGCAGACAGGGGGAGGGCGACGAGAAAGTAAAAGAGGAGAGGATTAAAGAACATTTCAGAACCCCAAAAAAAGAAAGTAAGAAGAGGAGAGAGAGTGAAAGGGAGACGAGGAGTACAAAGAGGAAAGATCAGACTTTTCACACCTGATGTTGGAGAACATGTAGCTTAATATCAGCTTTGGAGGACAGAGCTGATGCAGAATGTGAAGGTTTAGACATCACATAAACCACATCAGGAAAATCATGTTATCACTGCTCTCACTTACTAAAGCAGCTCAGACAAATGAGCTCCTACTTCAGGCGGGGACTCTTCTCAAAATGTCAAGTTTGATCTGCTTAAATCTGGGAGAAGAATTTGTTTAATTACAAGAGAGAAAGAAAACTGTTCACCTTTAAAACCAATACCAGAGAGGACCATTGATAGATAAGATCAGCTGGTGACAACATCACTGCATCCTGTTTCCACTTTTATTGTGAAAGTTCCGACCAGAAGTTGTGTTTCTTATCTTTCCGCTGCTTTGGCGCTTGTTTCAGATGTTTGTCCTGTAGTTTGCCGCTTGCTAGTCTTCACAGTGCTGTCTTCTGTTTACAACCCGTGTCACAAACATATTATATTGTATGGAGGATTCCTGAGGTGCTCTGGAAATGGTTTCAGTTCACACTTCGTATAGTGGTCAGTCAGACAGACTGCGGCTGGGCATGCTCCTTTTAAAAAGTAATTATAGTTAATAGTTACTTTCCCCAAGAAGTCACTGAGTTAGTAACTGAATTACTATGTTATTAAAGTAACTGATAACCAGGAAAAGTAACTATTGCTTTAGTTTTTTTTTTAATATAATATAAAATGCTCAAATATGTCAAATTACTTGGACTTGCCCCCCCTAACCTCCCGTTTATCTGGAACAAACCGACTCACTCAGTAGTTGGTTAGTTCCAGATGAATGGCTTTTTTCCGACTAGCAGATGGACTGAAAAAAATGTGTATAACATACACTTTAAAGGTACATTGTGTAGGAATTCCTCCCATCTAGCGGTGCAGTTGTATATCACAAGCAACTCAATGGTATTTTTCATGCTGCATTCACGTGAAATTGGGCAGACGGACGACAGCCGCTGCAGGTAACGGCATAAACAAGCCTCTACCGCGGTGACTTTTCACAGACGCCACCTCCACCTGAGCCGACAGCTCCGGTGTCTCCGCTGAGTTTCCGTGGTTTCCTACCGTCACGCTGCCACTGAACGTAAAAACATGGAGACACCACATGGCAGCAGCACCGAACTTACCCGCTCCATGGAGATATGATAGGAACACTTCACTTTGTTGATGGGGGGGATTACTGATTCATGAAAAACAGACTTTTGAACGAAAAAATCAATTTTCGTGAATAGACAACAGGAGAAGTTACACAATATCCCTTTAAGGGATGTACTGTATTATTTTGCATTTTATTGTCGGCAACAGTAACTACGTTGTAACGGGGGAAACAGTAACTTTTTTTGCTGAAAAACGTAGCGCTGTTAGTAACGCCGTTATTCCCATCTGCCCATAAAGACTGCTGTCTGCAGTCAGCTTTTTAACTGCTGACAGGCCGCTCAAGGTTTAAAACTGAAATATTCAAATCTAGCACCTGTTGATGATTCAGCTGAAGACTAGACCATTACCATCTACAATATCAGGCGGTCAGATCAGCCACACCTCTCTACAGATACAGTGTAATGGGAAACACCAGTGAGAGATAGTTTGTGTTGATGAAGTGAGACGGGAGATAAAGTATGAGGTCAGAGAAAAAAAAAGAAAAATAGGGAAACTGAGAACAAAGAGGAAGTGAGAGCGAGAGAGGCGTAGTGAGGAGGAGGAGGTGGCAGGTGGGGAAGCTGATTAATGAAGAAATGAGAGTGAGTGGAGGATTGCATGAGAGAAAAGCCAATGAGATTAGGCAGTGTAGAAAATAAAGGAATACAAAGACTTGAGTAGGTGAGGGAGGAGCAGAGAGAGAGAAGACAGGGTTTAAAGAGAGGGATGAGGAGGAGGAGGCTCCTGGATCTGATTGATTGTGCGTTTTCATAAAGTGGAGATTTATTTCAGCGTGTTCCCTCATCTCAGGCGACCCCTCAACCCCCCGCTCATTAGCATAGAAACCACATTCCTCGGCAGCTGATTGGACCGGGTCTGACGAGACCAGGATGTAAAGGAAGGAGTGTGCGCCTGTGTGTTTACGTGCACGGTTGCTTTGTAGACTGGTGCACACACCTATGAGGAGGGCAGGCAGGTTACACATCATCATAATAAGCAGAAGCATTTCCAATCAGAGCAGGTAATTCTTCCTCTCGCTCCCTCCGTATGCCTCCTGTTTTTCTGTGTGTGTGTGTTTGTGTGTGTGAGGGAGAGAGAGCTTGCGGTTGTGTTTGTCCTTTTAGTGGAGAGCCATTTGAATGCCCCCACGCACAAATATTTAGAAAAATGTCCAGATTACATCCCAAGCCTCTCCGCCCACTCCTCACCCAGAAGCTGACCCAAGAATATGAGTCTGAAAGCCAAATAACAGCCTGTGGCCACCACACTGCTGCACAACACTAATTATTTCAGCAGATTTATGGAAAAGTGAAAATACAGGAATCTCGTCTCTGCTCTGGTGGCACTGGCCTTGCCACAGCACTCAGACTGACCAGCAGCCAGTTGAGAGATGATCCATTCACGCTGTGATGATGGAGCCTGTCCACACAAATACTGATTTAATGAATCTGCATTGGTTTTTTATCGTTTCGGTGTTTCATCCAGATGAAAACTGTTTTTTTGGGGGAGGTGAAAATTGTATTTTTGGGAAAATCTGAAAAGGTCGCCCCAACTTTTTTGTGTTGACACCCAAAACGGATCTTTGATGATGTCATACCCCCCACCACTCTAACCTTTAAAGGTGTTCAGAAATTACCGTTTGTCCTGTTTGTCGCGCCTCCTTCTACGAGTTTCCACGAGTTGCCGCACGAGTTTACCCAAGTAAGGAAAACGAATTTGATTGGTTGTTATCGAGCAGGCGGGATATTCAATGTTTGGGGCGAGACCGAGCTTGGTGTGTGTGTGTGTGTGTGTGTGTCTCAGACGTTTGATTGACAGATGACGGATCCAATATCAGTGGCTGATGAATCGTGAGCAGGCTGACGTATAATCCGTGCGCCTGCATTATCCAATTTGGAAAAAAAACTACCCCACTTTCATCCCAGATTTACTCGAAAATAGAATTTTGCACAAAGTTTGGGCTCCATCATCTGATAGATGAGTTATTACACTAATGTTAGGACCCAGAGTGGAATCAAATTCATTGTTCTTTTCTGTACAGCTTTAACATGAGTCACACCTCTAGACGTTACAGTCTGTGGACATAACGTAACAACAACAACAACAACAACAACAACAACAACGGTCGACTACTCTACTTCTCTACTCTACTCTCTACTGTCGGCCCTCAGACACTGCAGCTGAATTGCGCCCGTTAAATCATCATTGGTCGTCATATTTGTTCTGACACGACTCCTACTCAACATTTAATCCACTTATAATGTCTGGAGTTGGAATACAGCAGGGAATGTTTCCTCTTCGTTTTTGTGTGGCAGCGTTACAGCGCCACACTCCTGGCATATGTACTTAAGTGTTTTGAGTTGTTTTCAGTGGATCCGTGTGTATGCAGGTCTTGAATAAATGAATGAATGAATGAACTTATTTATTTATTTCGGTATATATCAAGCTTATATAACCGAAAGGGTGTAGGTTGAAGCCAAAGCTCATGAAAGCTCATGAAACAATGCCATGTTTACAGAGATTTTTTTCAAAACGAACAAGAAAATCATCGTTTTGGGTGAAGCTTCGTTTTCGTGTGGATGGGTAAATGGGTTACACTGCTCCTTGTGGTCGCAACAGACTATACAACAGACAGTGCTTTGGTACGGATCAGACTCTAGAAGGCAGACGAACCACTTCTAGACTGAGGTCCTCATTTTCATTACATTTAACCTGTGTCTGAAGAGAACTTAACAGTCTTTTTAAACATCATACTAAAGCATAAATTTGAGTTGAAGCAACACTTATCTTTTTGGAAATTTTACATTTTTACATCTTTGTTTAAGTTGAAAAGTTGTTAATAATCTGATGGAACACTAAAATGTCAAATCCACCAGGAATAGAAATTCATCATTATTCCATTCTCGTATGGTTCTGAGAAAAGTCTGACCAATCGTATCATTTGGTGCGATCAAGTGGTGGGACTTTGGAGGGAGGTGGAGTTGTTGATTTTCAAATTTGCGTGCTGTGCTGTGTGAAATGTCAGTGCGTGGTGAGGTTTAGGAAGAGATCCTTCCTCAACATTAGATGACCTTCCTCCCACCGTCCAAACACATATAGGTTAACTGCCAACTCTTTAGTTCCAATGTTGTTTGTCTCTGCAACGGCTCTGTCACGGACTGGTGACCTGTCCACGTCTACCAAACCCTTGTCCTATGTCTGCATGGATAGCCTCCAGGATAAGTGGTATAGCTGATGGATGGATTGAATTTTGTGGAGCCATAGCGTTGTAGCGTTATAGCGCTGTATTATTTTTGTATTGAAACACTGTTTCTTGTTTCCAATAAAAAGGTTTTTAAAAAAAAACTTCATTGACCCCAATCCAGCACACCACATCACTACAGAGAACTAAATCTTTGCAGCAGACTGTGATTTGCTGGCATTAATCAGCGTCTGATAGGTTGATTACCTGCCCACCCCCCTGAGATAGTCTGACCTGCTAAATCCAGTTAAAAGCTGTGAACCTGTATTGATTTCACCTGTTAAATCCTCTTCTGTCAGGAGGGGGGAGGTGGAGGTGGCAGCTCCAAAGGATTTGAAGCCTTCACATGTGAAACATGGACTGTAAGGAAACAGGATTAAAGTGGATGTTGGTGTCAGTGCAGGTCCTGTACATGTGGCTGACACAAGGTGATGCCTTGGACTCCACATTCAGTGTTGTTCTATATTTCTAGTCTCTCGTCATGTGGCAGTAGTAACAGTGGAGGACAGTGTTGTGGTCCTGAGTACAATATCAAAGCAGCTATTGGTAGGATTACCGGTCGTCATGGTGCCAAAATAGATGACCTACGTGAATCGTGCAGATCCGATGAGAAACATTTTTTTTTGGGGGGGGGGGGGGGGGGTCAAGTGGCAAGTGGCAAGTGATCGGGATTTGGAGGTATAGATTACGAGAGCCTTGAATTGAGAAGAGAAAAAAAAGTAGAAGAAGATGAAAACACCCACAAGCGTGAGAGCACCTGATTGGGTTGTGAGTTGTACTGTGCAGTCCAGAGCGGCAGCAGCGGTGACGCCGCTGCAAAGTCGCCGCATTGTAACAGTGCGACAGGTCCATGTGCCTGCGTTTGTGTGTGTGCGCCAGCGCGCTAGAGAGAGACCGGCCGCCACAGACTCGTTAATTAATGCAAACACTGATAAGTTTTGTTTTTACCACGGATCACTGGCATGCATTCTCTCTCTCTCTCTCTCTCTCTCTCTCTCTCTCTGTGAGTGAGTGAGTGAACAGAGAAAGAGCGCTATGCGGAGATGAATTAACGGAACGATATTGCGTTGATGAAAAAAAAAAAAGCAGAGTCAATTTGTGGCTTGGTCTTGATTCTGTGGCGCTGCACCACATTGGTCTACGTATGGGAAACAATAGGTGTGTGTTTGAGTAAAATGAACGTTTGTCTTTAATTTTATAAACTACTGATAACAATTTCTCCCAAAAAATACAACTGGTCAAAATAACAAATAAAGATGCAGTGTTTTCAGACCTCAATAGTAATGCAAAGAAAACAAGTTGAGATTCATTTTTAAACAGACCACTAATGTTTTAATTTAGGAAGAGTTCAGATTAATATTGATGGAAATTTCAATTTGAATCCTGCAGCAGCAGTGACTGATTATTTACTGATGCATAATAGTTCTAAGATTTTCTATTAAAATAAAGTCAATAATGACATTTTTTGTGTTCTCTTTGTATTTGGAAAAGTATGTTGGTACCAATACCGGTACCAACATGTTGGTATCGTGACAACACTAATAACGTTATATAGCATAGTGTGACCATACTTTATCATACACTCATACTATCTTGTAGTTCTGCTTGAATTTCTTCTCAAATATATTTCAAATATGAAATATTCAAATTTCTAGTGGTCATTAGAGGAACTGCAGTTTGTATAACTTCATTGTCGGCTTTGTTGTTCATCCTCAGAGGTTGATGATCACATGATTCAGTTGGAACACGTGTAGCTCAGGTCTCAATGTCTGTGCAGTAGGTTTAAGATTATCTTAAACTGACAAGACAATCCCTGAAACTTGTGTTAATATCATGATGGAAGATCACTGGATCAACTATTTGATCTTTGAAATTAAATTCTAAACATTTCACCCTCTGAATGAATGTGTTTTTTAAACAGAGGTCATAGCCTCAGTTTGTGGAGGGTCGGCGCGTCAGAGAGGAAACCGACTTGTCTCAATTAGTCTTCATCCCAGAGAGACGAACCCCTTCCCTCTTATCTGGGTCCTGGGCTGAAATCCTCAGAATTACCCATAATCCCCAATTCCACCGAGTGTTTGCCCTTCGCTTCAATTTGGTTCAAAGCAGCTAAAGAGTTTAGTTCTGAAATGAGAAACGTGGCGTTTGAAAAGTTCCACTGTGTCTCCAGAAGAGTGATTGATAAGACAAAGTGAAGGATGGTGACCACAGGCTTTTATACTGAAGAGCTCTCTTCACTCTGGGGGAGTTTCTGCAGCTTAAAAGTGTTTTCCTTTATTGCCTGAAGGCACTGACCTGGAGTCAGTGTAGTTTTTGTCTGTTAGCAGATTATGTTGGTTACTTGTTCCGGTAGACTTTGTTCTTCAGTCTCCTCTTCACATCGACTTACAGGACAATGATGACAAGTTTGAGCAACACAGACAAAACTAAAGGCACAAAGGGATTTCTTATTAACAGTGGTGGTGACCATCAACAACATGTGAACATTCCCAGTAACTGATGGCAATACCAGTTCAAACCAAAGTGCTGAAATGCAAAGAAATAAACTGGAGATATAACATTAAAGACTTTACTGTCTCATAGTCAGAGACATCTTTATGTCAGCCTTATAAATGCCCAGCGGTATTACTTCATTAAACGATGGCCGACAGAAGAAACTGTTTGTACGGCAGCCCGAATGGAAAATCCAGCCAACCAGAGAGCAGCTTTCACCAGTTTCACCTTCATAACTAAACCAACGAAGAAGAAGGAGGAAGGAAAGAAGAAGGAGGAGGAAACAGCAGACACATGGGCTGCGTTCCAAAAACAGGTTGAGTTTCCCTCGCTCACTTGCCCTCAGCCGTTGCTATGACGTCACACGGAGGCCACTTGGAGAGTGGAGGGAAAGTGGGCGGGGGAGGAGTAGAAGAGGTAAACGGAACGCACCTGCCCTCGTTCACTAACAGCTGGGACAATCACTGGTCGACCACATGTCGTAGGTTGTACTGTACTGCCTCTTTTTTTAAATTCAATACTCTATAATATGAATATATACTACTCTTTCTCTCTGTCTGTCACTGATGATGAGCTCTGCTTCATCAGACCAATCCTGATTAAAATTCCTTATTAAACTACACATCAACTCAGGCACAGCAACTATGTGAATATGAAACGTCAGATTAAAAAGGCTCTTTAGACACGTTTTTTTTGTGACAAATAAGTTTGCCTGTTATATATCTCTACTAGCCTACCACTTGTAAATAGTTTGTTCTGACATGCCACTGCTAAACTAGTTTATTGAATTGAATATTTACTGACCCCTTTCATTTATTTTTTTCTTTGGTGGTAAACACCCAACTGGTGCTTGAGGTTCATTATCGCCACCGCATGGACGTATTTTTCGTGCACCACTGCAATGCATTGTGGGTGATATACAGCTCTGGGGCCTCATTTATCATTGTGGATACACGTTTTTTTACACGCTCTTTCCCCCATTTTGTGCGTACGCACTTTTCTCCGCCTAATTTGGGATCTATCAAACCAAAACTTGTCGGGAGTAAGAGCAAAAATTTACGACCAGTCCGACCATGGCGTACCGGCATTTACACGCTTTTTGAAGAACAGGAGGAATTGGCGACACCGCTGCAGAGTCAGAGAACTGCAGTATGCGAGGGAGAGAGGAGCGCGGACACTGTTTGAAGTAGTGGTGGTGATGATGACCCCCCCCCCACCACCACCACCACCACCGCACACGTGTTGACGTCGGCACTTTACATGAAAAGCACAGCGACTCAGATTTTTCCCCTGTGCATTTACACTAGTTTGCTCCTAAATACTGGCTTTATAAAACGAATTTCGTTTTCTTTTGATATCATATTGATATTTTCCCCTGCATGTAGGCTACAACTCTTCCACAACCCGTCTGTCCAGTCTGGAAAATAATTTCTGCGACGTGCGTGTGTTACGTAGCCAGACTGGACACACACAAGCAAGCAGCAAGCCCAATAATGTCGGAGCAAATCAAAGCAAATGAGAAAACATGATCGATATTTTTTGTGTGAATAATATTTATTGTATTTAACAAAACTGGGTGCTGCCCAACATCATTTTAGGAAAAGTCACAGACTGGTGGACTTCAATGTTTTTTTTTTTTTTTTTAAATATATAGCTATGCACAAATGAAAATCAAAGTCTTCCAGTGAACGGAAGTTGGGGGTTAGTGGAAAGGGGTGCAAAGTACTGACTGGCAGTGGAAACCCTGCTTTAAATTATTATGACATAATCTAAAATAAGGGGCAGAATAAATATGATTCTTCTTCTTTCTGTTCTGTTTCATTTAGATTTGGGAGTTTTTTGTTTTTATTGTAGCCTTTCAATGCAAGATGATGTTTCTGACTGATATTGCCGTGTTACCGTGTATCTCGCTTTCAGAGAAATTCCGCTTCTTTCTCCGCTCTCCGTCCGTCTGTTGTCTTCACCGTCTTCCACTGACGTCATTCCACACGTTTCCAGAGTGCACATGGCTACTTAATATGCACGTAACTGATTTGCATTGACCACATATGGTTGCGTGGGGCCGTTTAGGGGGCTGGGTATGAGGCGTGTTCTCATCCACGCTTTTCTCAGGTCCGGTGTGATCTATCAAGGGAAATACCGTGCAGCCGTGTGTACGCGGAGTTTGATAGATCTGAAAAGAGTGTATATTTTTTGGTCGTACGCACATTTTGCCTTTCCGTCGTACTGAAAATTTAAGAGGACTTTTACACGCTCTTTGATAAATGAGGCCCCTGGAGTGACCATCGATGTTGACTTGATCACTCAGCCCTCAAGGGTCGATCTCACTAAGTTCACTTCAGCTGTTTAGAGAAATGGAACAGCCCTTATGATGGCGGCGGGGATTCCCCCGAGGGCAAGTGCTGAGGGCAAGTGAGCGAGGGCGACTCAACACGCTTTTGGAACGCAGCCCAGGTAACATGGTTTAGATCTTCACCTCATGGCTCCATGCTCCCGGTCGTCCCAGTCCTGGTAAACAAGTGTCTTTGTCCTCGGGGGACACCGTCACTTTGCTGATGGGAGGGACGAGTGCAAGCGAGTGAGCGCTGCAAACTGAACTCTAGATATCACGGTTTTCACCCCTTTTTACACACTGGACCTTTAAACCTATTATATTAAAGACTATTATTATACTAAAGTATAGACACACGAGCTGAAAATCAGGACTAATAAATACATACTCAGTCTCAAAACTGAATTCCTTGTTCTTGAGCCTCATTCATTCTCTGTTTCAGATGTTTAAGTCGTCTTTGTTAGATTCACACCTCAAGATGTTGCACACACTTCAAGGCTCCAAACCAACACCATGGCCTGAAGCACAGTTTCATTTACTATTTCACTTTCAAACCTTTTTTTTTTAAATTTTGTTTGTGTTTTTAACCCAGACACCTGTGTTGGTCTTATTATGAACAAAACAAGCCATTAGTGTTGGAAAGAAGATTTGATCTCTTGACTTGAAAGCCTTTGTTAAGTTGTCCTCTCTCCTGCTGTGTGAAAGTAGTTGATAGAAATTGAATCTGGCCTCACAAACACTTTCTCTACATGTTGCTCTTCACACACACACCTGTGTGTCAGGGTCCATGGCTGCCTCAGTGCCTTTGAGCAGCGGTTTCCTTCAGGGAGTAGAACTCACTGATGGACGCAGCGAGCGCTGTGTGGAGGAGAGATTCCCTCCTGGCCTCCTGGGCAATCAATATAGAAGCCAAAAATAACTGTGTGGAAGTACTGTGTGTGTGTGTGTGTGTGTGTGTGTGTGTGTGTGTGTGTGTGTGTGTGTGTGTGTGTGTGTGTGTGTGTGTGTGTGTGTGTGTGTGTGTGTGTGTGTGTGTGTGTGTGTGTGTGTGTGTGTGTGTGTGTGTGTGAGTGTGTGTGTGAGAGAGAGAGAGAGAGAGAGCCTGTGAGTGGGAGGCATTCAGATAAGGTTGTATAGATTTATTGACAGTGTTAAGTTGAAGTGTTGAATAATATAGAGGAGTCCACTGAAGTAACAGCAGCAGCTGCTACCTGCTGACAAACACACACACACACACTGACAGGGAGTGAAATCTGCAGGAACAAGGTTGACAAGGTTTTGGACGTGGTGTGTTTTCCGGTGTGTGTGTGTGCGTTCTCTGTCAGAACAAGTCATTCTGTTTATTTTTATGAACACGTTCTAAACATTTCCATTTAAACATGAATGTGGTAACAACACTTAGCTTTAGCCACGGGGAACTGGCAGCACACACAGGTCAAGACTGGACCACTAGCAATATATTTATATATACAGTTGCAAGAAAGTATGTGAACCCTTTGGAATTTTCTATAGTTTTCTGCATGAATTGCTTTGCTTTCCATTGCAGGCCTGAAGTTTGCCAATCCACAACACTAATGGGAAAATGTTTTGTGGACTGATGAAACTAAGATTTCATTTTGTATTTTTTTAGATTTATTTTATTTTTTGTACGTATGGTGTAAAGATGGTGCTGCATGGCAGCATGTAAACATCATGTCAGAGGTGGAGTCTGGTGGAGGAGCATCATGGTTTAGGACTCTGCTGCCTCAGGGTCTGGACAGTTTACCATCATCCAGAGTTCATCAAGGCTCCTACAGGATAATGTCAGGGTGGCTCCACCAGCTGAAACTTTACTTCATAATATCCTGCTACATCACACAACATCTACTATCTACCCTGGCCTAGATCATTTAGAGTAGCTTCAAAAAAAGAAAATCCACCCCAGTCAGAGCCCAGACCTGAATCCAAGGGATGCTATGGAATGACCTCCAGAGAGCCGTTAACACCAGACATCCTATAATAACATGGCTGAGCTGAAGCAGTTCTGTCAGGACCAGTGGTCCAGGATTCATCCTGAATGTTGTTCATTTGTGACCTGCAGCTCCAGGAAACGTTTGGTTGAGCTTCAACCACTTATTAAATCTGAGGGTTCACTTCCTGTTCCACCTGCACTGTGAATGTTTAACGGATATGTTCAATAAAGACATGACATATTATAATTGTTTGTGTGGTATCAGGTTAAGCACATTGTGTTTGTTTATTCTTGTTACTTAGATGTAGATCAGATCACATTAAATGGCCAATTAATGCAGAAAACTAAGAAATGCCAAAGGGTTCACATAATTTTTTTCTTGCCACTGTATACATATATATTTATTAATCTTGACTAACTTGCTGACATCTGCTTTACACGACATCATCACTTTGTAAAGTGATTTCTAAAGTCCAGACGATGGTGGTACAATCTACTGAATTATAACCTCTGATTGGCTCTGACACAGAACAGTAGAATTGTCTTCTGACATCTGTCCATTTCTCCTTGAACATACAATAGCAGCACAAAAATAGTAAAGAGGTAGACTCTCTAGATCACGTGCCACAATCTCAAGTGTGTCCTCTAACATCGTAACATGTACACCAAAATGAAGATCAACATGTTGTGCAGCGGCCACACTCTGGCAGCTCATCCAGCGTGTCCCCACCTCCTAACAGCTGCACCCTCTGGAATCACTGAGACTGGATCTGACAGTCAGCCCACGTTCAAGTTGTTTTTCTCTTCTTGCAGCCGGCGTGGAGAACAAGACGGGCTGGGCTTTCGGTCTCGGACTAGAGAGACTGGCAATGGTCCTGTACGGCATCCCAGACATCCGGCTGTTCTGGAGTCAGGACGAGCGCTTCCTCAAACAGTTCAGGCTGCAGGACGTCCACCAGGCCGTCTGCTTCCAGGTACCAGCACACACACACACACACACGCAAAGAAAAGCTGATGAGGACATCGCGCATGAAGTTTATAGTCTATACACAACACAACACTGCAAGATGCTGTGTAGATACGCTTTGTCCACGCAGGGTACAATCACATGATGTTGTAGATGCTGATGTTAAAGGGATAGTTCAACATTTTTGGCAAATTCGCCAACACTATAATCCCTAGTTTTAGGAGTAGGTTAATTACTACTGCTTAAATTTTTTAGATCAGCGGGGCAGAGATGTGAGCTGCTCAGCTAATACAATGGAGGCGCACGGTGCTTTTGCTTTTCCCTCATCAAACTCATCAAATACACAATCCAACAACTCCAAAACAGTCCTGTGGAGAAGTTGTGACCTGCACATTCACCACGCTATGTGATAATGATGGAACAGTAAGAGACAGAGTTGTTTTCCAATTTGCCAACATGTTGAACTATCCCTTTAAAGAGGCAGAGTGAAACAAAGAAGCTAGTATACAAAGCTCGATTAGCACTCTCACCCCTCAGAATGAAGGTTCTGGGCTCCGTTCCCAGACTTAGGGTGTATTCACACCTGCAGTGTTAGTGCGCACTAAATCTGGTCCAGTTTGGGTCAGTGTGAAAGCACATCGCACTCTAATGCACCAAAACTAGTGCGGCCTGAGGAGGTGGTCTCGGTTCGGCTCCAGCCGAACTCTGGTGCGCACTAGTTTAGGTGTGAAAGCAACCGCACTCTGGTGCGAGCCAACTGCCGGTGAACTCAACAAGTTTGAGCTAAAAGGGCTCCCGTAGTCGTTGACAACGGGTTAATGCAGCGGGGAGACCGCCCGGTGCTCCGGTCCTACGCAGCTCTGTCCCCACAAACGAAGCAGCAGCAGCGGGGCAGCCGGTCGCTGCGTGTCCGCTGAGTCCGCTCAGACACTGGACAGGGCGGCTCCGTCCCTTGTGTCCGCGGAGCAGCTGATTACCGAGCTGCAGAGGTCCGCCGTGTTTAACGTTTAACTGGGAACTAACGGGAGGGACCGAGCTGGGTGAACGCAACTGGAAACCAGCCGGAAGTACCAAACAGAGTTTGCAAACAATATAGAAATAAATGACAGAGCTACTAACAACCGGCTCTACTTGAGTCTCCATCATGAAAGTTTTATCAATCAGCGCTTTCAGATTCCAACCGGTAGTCATGGAGACGTGACGTTCTCCAAGTTTGGTCCCGAGTGACAAAAAGCAGGTGTGAAAGCAACCGCACTAACTGAAAAATGAAACAATGTATCATTTTAACATTTGGTGCACCAGGGTGCACACTAAACAGGTGTGAATACACCCTCAGCCTCTCTTCTCCCTGTGTCTAGGTGGCTTCTCTTAGGTTCTCCAGCTGGTTGGATGGGTGGATGGATGGATGGATGGATGGATGGATGGATGGATGGGTGGATGAATGATGGTTGCACTGATGTAACGTGTGTGTGACTGTGACAGGCTGCACTCAGCACCTAAGCATTTGAACATATCATTCAGTGATTGAAAAGTTTGTGAGCATCAAGATGTGTGCAGTGAAGGTGAAGGTTGAATTTGTTTGATGATGTATCAATAACCCCATCAATACCCCTATCAATAGTCTTTTCACCAGCTCAGTGAGCTGAAATGTCTTTGACGCTTTTTTTTCCTTTTCTTTTCTTCCTCTGTTTATTATTCCGTGTGTTCAGTCGTCCATTTGTCTCTTGGCTTGACTGAGTGTTCAGCTGAACATTTACACTCAGTAACCTCTGCCTTCAAACACCTCTGTCTGCCTCCATCAACCCCCCTCTTACTCAGTGTGTGGGTGGGTGTGTGTGTGTGCAGTTCTGGTATGCCTGGGGTTGTGGGGACCGAAATCTATTGACAAGGTTAGAGTGAGGGTTACATTAATAGGAGTTATGGTTAAGCGTAGTCCAAATTCAATTACATTTTTTAATGGAGCCAAAACATCATACACATAATCTAAAGACACTTCACAGAGTGAGATCATTGTTACAGAGATGTGTATGGAATGTGTGTGTGGGGTGTGTGCATGTTATAACGTCAACATGTTCATGTTCATAATATTACATTCTAGTTATCACAATTTCATTATTTAAAGGTACATTGTGTAGGAATTCCTCCCATCTAGCGGTTGTAGATCACAAGCAACTAGATGGTATTTTTCATGCTGCATTCACGTGAAATTGGGCAGACGGCAGACGGA
Source organism: Trachurus japonicus (assembly GCF_045865225.1). Taxonomy (NCBI): domain Eukaryota; kingdom Metazoa; phylum Chordata; class Actinopteri; order Carangiformes; family Carangidae; genus Trachurus; species Trachurus japonicus. The sequence goes on from NC_140926.1 coordinate 26,369,733, forward strand.
CGACAGCCGCTGCACGTAACGGCATAAACAAGCCTCTATGTAAACAAGTGGTCCGTCAGCATGAGGCAAAACAATACACGTGACAATATGTTGTCATGGCGATGTGGTATTGTTTACCTGACCCACGTTTTACCGGCTTTCTCTGGACTTCTGTGACTAAAATGACATCTGGTTTGTTAGCGACGGCCGTCTGCCCGACTGCAGGTGAATGCAGCATCAGTGTAACGCTCCATTCCTCCTCACTGCGTTACCATGGTGACTTTTCACAGACGCCACCTCCACCTGAGCCGACAGCTCCGGTGTCTCCGCTGAGTTTCCGTGGTTTCCTACCGTCACGCTGCCACTGAACGTAAAAACATGGAGACACCACATGGCAGCAGCACCGAGCTTACCTGCTCCATGGAGATATGAATGATATGAACGGCTCATTCAGAGCTGAAAGGAACACTTCACTTTGTTGATGGGGGGGATTACTGGTTAATGAAAAACAGACTTTTGAACGAAATAATCGATTTTTGTGAATAGATAACAGGAGAAGTTACATAATATCCCTTTAAAATATTAAATTAGAATTAATGATTAAATAGAGACTGTATATGGTCTGGTATGCTGGGAAGAAAACGATGTAAACTGTAACCTCTGACTTTAACATAAAAAATCACATTAAAGAATAAACCTTGTCAACTGACATGGATAGTCTGTACCCAGTTTTTCTTTCAACATTAGAAAAATTCATCCATCCACACCTTTGATAGCATGTCTTCAGCTGAATGTCTCAGTCCATTCAGTCCACTGTTTGACAGCTGCTCAGAGAGCTCACACTCCAACCTTTCTGGGTGTCAGCCAACCAGGAGAGGGCAGTCACCAGTTTCTGCTTTTGCACCAGTAAACAAAGGGAAACAAGTCCTCCAAGACAAAATACTGCAAACAGTAGAGACAATGACACAGTGACTTGTATCCAAAGTCAACTTAAGTTCAACATGAGTACAAGAAGACAGCAGCTGTGTAGTGGTTCTAAAAGGCTGTACAAGGACTCATTTGACTCTGTGTTCTAATAGACTGACATGAAGACTGAGAGCAGACAGGAGCTGTGACCCGCTCTGTGCTCTGTGCACGTCACCCACTGGGTCACTCTTCTGCTTTTACCCTCTCGCCTTTACTCATCTATCCCCCCTGTGTGTGTGTGTGTGTGTGTGTGTGTGTGTGTGTTGTGTTCTAGCCTCTTAACCTCATGTATAAAACATTTCGACAGTTGGGGCTCACATCAGCCAGTACCAGTCACTTCTCCTAACCCCTGCATTTTCACACACACACACACACACACACACACACACACACACACACACACACACACACACACACACACACACACACACACACACACACACACACACACACACAATAGGTTGCATGCCGGTTCACACAGCGGTTATTCTGTCCCTGCTAAAGGTGTTTTTTCTCGACTCTCGTTTTCACTAATGAAGAACATTTCAAGTGACTGTTGGAGGGCAGAGAGGAGAACAGAGGAGAAGAAAAGAGGAGGGGAGGGGGGGGGGGGAGGCAGGAATTGGACAGAGTGAGATGGAGGAGAGGTATTAAAGAGAGAGGGCATATAAAATATAAGATATAAAATCTAACAATATCCTGTTCAAATCAGCACTTGACAGCAGTGTTAAGATAAAGATGTGAGGGGACGGAGTCATGTGAGGACAGAGCCTGTTGTCCACTTCACTGTCCTCCCAGTTTTATTGATGAGCTGAGTTCCTCCAGAGGGAGCAGGGGAGCACAGCTCATCTCCTGCCCAGGGTCAGTGCATCTCTCCTGGGCCAAGACTCTTCATCCCCTCCCCCCTAAACCCCAACCCCAATCCCCTGGATCAGTAATGAACTGTGACCGCCAGGTGTGTGTGTGTGTGTGTGTTTGTGCGTGTCTGTTTCTGTGTGTGTGTGTGTGTGTGTGTGTGCTGGGGTGATTCCAACAACATACCAAACACTCTCACTCTTCTTCAGGGAGCTGTGCAGTGTCACTAAACTCTAATAGTGTTGAGCGGCCCCCTCAGTCCCTGGGAAACACTCTGTCTACAGTGCATGGACACCACTGACCACCACACTGCCCTGTCTTTACCAAAGCCTCAGTGACTTTACATTAAAGCCCCCAGTAGGTAACTTATTTGGCTTTTTTTTAGCAAAAATCAAAAATTGCTTATATACATATACAAATACATATTTCACTGAAGTGGCAGCCATGTTGCATCGCCATTTTTACGTTGAGTGGCAGCGTGACCGTAGGTAACCACGGAAACTCAGCGGAGCTGTCGACTGGGGAGAAAGTTTTCCAGGTAACGCCTGTTAAAGGGGACATATTCAGCTCATTTCTGCTTCTTGACATGGTACCTTGATGTCTAAAAGTAATGTTAGTAACATGCTTTGGTCAGAAAAACCAAAAGATCGAGCACAGCTGGTTCTCTACACACCAGTTTCACAGACCTGCTCTAAACGGTCGGTTTAGAATCTTCGCTCTGGTAGCTGAGGTAACCATGGTAACCATGGGAGCGAGGGCTTGGGCTTGATTCAAATCACCCGGCCTGTGATGTAATAAGCCAGGTGAAATTAAAACGGCTTGTTAAAGGACAATTCCAGGCGAATTCAACTCAGGGGTGTATTTTCATATCATTTTAGGTCTAAAAGAATGAATCTGAAGATTTTCAGTTTAATTGCTCCTGTTTTGCGGTAGTTGCGTCTGTCCGCGCATCGCCACGGCAGCAATGAATGGGAGTGGATGTAAGTTCCACTGTTTAGGCTGTTTCCATCCCTCAAAGCCGCAATTTTTTTCCACAGACAGCATCAGATGGAGACTCAAACATGCACCGAGAAGTTTATTTACTTCAAGCAAGCCGACATGTTTGTAAAAGTCGATCTAATTCAAAGTCTCCCGGAGTCTCGCGTGAGCCCGAAGTTGCAGTGCTGGTGTATTCAGGCGCAGTAGGAGCTACCGCTTGTGTCATAAACACAGGAATATCAACTCTTTACTTGCTTGAAGTGTACATTTTTTTCCACAGACAGCGTCAGATTGCTACTCAAAGATGCGCCGATAAGTTTTTTTTACTTGAAGCAAGTAAAGAGTTGATATTCCTGTGTTTATGACACAAACGGTAGCTTTTCCCACTGCATGTGAACACACCGAGCACGGCAACTGGGTCTCGCGCGAGACTCCGGGAGACTTTGAATTAGATCTAGTTTTACAAACATGTCGGCTTGCTTGAAGTAAATAAACTTCTGGGTGCATGTTTGAGTCGCCATCTGACGCTGTCTGTGGAAAAAAATTGCGGCTTTGAGGGATGGAAACAGCCTAAACAGCGGAACTTACATCCACTCCCATTCATTGCTGCCGTGGCGATGCAGGGACAGACGCAACTACCGCAAAACACGAGACATTAAACTGAAAATCTTCAGATTCATTCTTTTAGACCTAAAATGATATGAAAATACACCCCTGAGTTGAATTCGCCTGGAATTGTCCTTTAAGAGACACATTTTCAGATTATGTCAGTTTACAAAATGTTGACGTAGTTGTCAAAACTTATGTTTAAGGAGTGAGGAGGCACTCCGGATACACAAATACACATACTAAAGCAATGAAAAAGTGAGTTTTGCATAATATGTCACCTGTCACCTGTCACCACTGTGTAGTGTGAGGAAGGACGGAGGCACTGGTGTTGCATTCAGGTGCAGTCAGGCAGACGGCCGTCGGCAAACCAACCGGATGTCATTTTACTCCACCAGAGAAAGACGGTAAAACAATACCACATCACCATGACAACATATTGTCACGCCTGTATAGAGGGGTTCCAGGGTGCCATTCCGAAGGGCCGCCACTCCGAACGTTTACTTTAATTTGTCGGAATGCCGACCCTTAATTATTTATGGGAAAAGGGTGCCATTACGAACCTGAAAGAAAGGGTGCCATTCCGAACCTGAAAAAATCTTGAATGGTTTACGGCACGGAGTAATCTAACCTAATTGCGGTGGTAGCGTAGTGGTCAGAGCATCTGCTTTTGACGCGGTGGATCAGGGTTCGACTCCCGGGGGAGATACATATTAACTGCGATTTTATTGGCCTCTACCTAACCTTTTTACTAAACTTAACCAACTCCTTTCTACATTGCCTAAACCTAACCAAAGCACAGAGCAAGGACATTTATTTTCAGCAGGAGTGCCGCGGCTGCATCAGACCATGGATGTAATGCATCAGACTCGCACCTGGGTGAAACTTTGGAGGCGGAGGGGGAGGGGGAGGGGCCGGTCGGGCGCTGTCCCCGCGGCGCGTCGTGTCAAGCCGGGCAGGAAGTCAAACCACGAGAGAATCCGGTCAATTTTCAAAATAAAACACATTCGGAACGGCGGAAGTTCGAAATGACGGACCTTCGGGAATTTTCGGACTGGCAGACCGTCGGAATGGCGGTCCTTCGGAATGGCGGTCGCCCCCCGTATAGAGGGTATGCACATGACGTCATGGTACTCTGAAGTCGCTGTGGAACGTCCACTGAGTGGCAAAAAGACGAGTGGCAGAGCCGCCAAAGTTCAAAAACGAGCAAGTAACGAAGCGATTTTCTCCAAGCCCACACAAGTCTGACATGTCTAGCTTTGCCAGCATGTAAAGCATGCATGACCTAACAGAGCTGCTAAAAATCTTGAGGATACGTCTCACTTTGACCGAGTTACATTCAAGAACCTGTTCTCAATGACGGAAAGTAAATTCACTGGAGCGGTCATTTTTTTCGATCGATCAGCTGTGTTTACCGTTTCAGGTGTCGTAGTTATGATGTTTAGACAGATAAATTAACCACTTCTAAATTAACCACTTCACATCCTACAGTTTGACTGGTCAGAGTTTTTCAGAATAAAAGCAGCTCGTGTTTTAGTGTCGGGAGTCACTGTCAGGACGACAGTAACAGCTGTAATCTCGTCCCTCTGCACATTAACAGTGAGCCTGTCAGTCACTCTGCAGGTGCGGCGGTCACACTGTGTGTTACAGGAAGTGTCCGTGGAGCAGACGGTTTTGGGGAGCTGGTTGTCGATTCTTTTTGACATCAATTTGTTTTGATATAAGATATTTTATCCAGTTTATGAGTCCATCGCTATCCGCCAGCACGTTGAGGGACGCTTGTTTTGCCACTCAGTCCGATCGAACGGGGCGTTGCCGAGGGCAACGTGACGTAAACGCATACCCTCGTTTTGCCTCGTGCTGGTGGACCACTTGTTTACATAGAGGCTTGTTTATCCTGTTACATGCAGCGTCTGTTGTCTGTCTGACGTCTGCCCCATTTCACGTGAATGCAACATCAAGAATGCGTTCCGATATGCAACCGCACCGCTAGATGGAGGGAATTCCTACATACTATACCTTTAATGATAAAAAATGTCAAAGTAGACCCTCTGTCCCAACAGACCAAACTGTCTTACTCACCAACGAGCACCTGTCTGCTCTGCTTCCTTTCAGAGTGTTTCAGTTGAATCCCTATAATAATAAACCCTGTATTTTAATTATAGATAACTTGGAAAAAGAAAACGTGTTGAGTCAGAGTGTCTTAAGCTTTCAAATCACCACGTCACCATCCCCTCTTTGTGTCAGAGATAGATCAATAAAAGCACCATACTGATCAAAAAGTCTCAGTAAAAGGTATTAAAATGAAGAAAACTCTAGAAAGAGCAGTGGATACCCCCCCCCCCCCCCCCCCCCCCCCCCCTCCTTTGTGTTTATTAAAAGTTATTTCCAGGATAATAAACAAGTCACAGATGATAGAAATCTCTTTCTTGCCTTCTGTTGCTGCATAAAACATCAGATTTATTCTGTCGCCCTGATTAAGTTTTAATGTGTTATTGTCTTCATGTTTTGCTCTGTTGCACTTCCTACTCCTCTCTTCTCACTGTGCTCTTCACTTGATATCATTTCCTTTCTGCTTCCTGTCACATCCCCTCTCTTCATCTGTTTCTTTTTTCTTATTACCCATATATATATCTTATATATGGCTATTTTAATCATTTTCTTCCCTCTGCTGCTCCATCTGCTGCTCGTATCTGTGTTTTATCACCTGTTCTGCAGCTTCTTTCAGTTTGGTTTTATCCTCTATATAACAATGGCCAGAATCCACAGAAAAACATATATCTTGTGTCACACCACCGCACATAATCTGTTCCAAAAACTTAAATCACCCTGTACATTTATCTATTACCGGAAAGTCTTAAAAACACATTTATGTCATGTGTTTTCATAGTGAGACTGTAAATTATAGAAGATAAAATAGATTTCCAAGGATTTCCCAGGGAGCCGTGTTCAATCCCCATGTGAAAGTAGCAAATGATGTTGTTTCTATTATCTTTGACCTTTGTTGTTCTGTTTGTTGTTATTCTGTACATATTTTCCTAAACCTAACCAAGCTGTGACCATTAGTATAGTTACCATGGTGATGAAGGTAGGCACACCTCTCTCTGTAGAGTCTGTGTGTTTGTTACTGTAGGCTACTGACTGATAAGGTCCGGTATGGCTGCTATGACGCTTGGAGGAGTCACTGGTTGTTTCTCCAGTTAAGGTGGAAATGTCCCTTTTTCTCTGCTTTTTGGAAACAAGTTGTTAAAGGGATAGTTCAACATTTTGGCAAATTGGCCTATCACCATAATCTCTCTAGTCTTAAATCATCATTGCAAGCTGTTTTTAGATCGGCAGAGCAGAGACACAAGCTGCTCAGCTAACGTAACAGAGGCGCACGGACAAGTTGTGACCTGCACATTCACCACGCTATGAGATAATTAAATAACGTATAATATGTAACATTATGACACATGAAGCAAATACTCAGAACTACTTGCGCTTTTGAAATCCCTCCGCCCAGCAGCCGTGTCTGGAATGTATTTGCCTTGAAAACAACTCTGTCTCTTAACGTTCAATTATTATTTCATAGTGTGGTGAATGTGCAGGTCACAACTTGTCCACCAGAGTGTTTTGGAGTTGTTGGATTGTGTATTTCATGAGTTTGATGAGGGAAAGGCGAAAATACAGCGCGTGTCTCTGCCCCGCTGATCTAAAAACAGCTTGCACTGATAATTAAAGGTAATAAACCTACTGCTAAAACTATAGGGATTATGGTGAAAGGCAAATTTGCCAAAATGTTGAAATATCCCTTTAAAGTATTAAAGAGCAGCCATGACCTGTGTGCTGCTGTGTCAGGAGACATGAAGATCTGAGAGAGTTGAGCATCGCCTGCTTTTACTGATCAGTTCAAATGAATGACAAACATTTCCTCTGTTCAGCCTCTTTTTTTTTGTTCTAATAATAACCAGGGGCATTTCTATGAAGGCTGGTGACAAGTTGGTAACAGGAAATAAATAATATTCATTTTCACAGTGAGAACACACTGCCCCAGTTTTCATGTATTTTATTTGTAATATCTGTGCAAAATTTGTTTTAAGGTAACAGATGAGACATTCATTATTATACTGTGTGTGTGTGTGTGTGTGTGTGTGCGTGTGTGTGTGTGTGTCTTCAGCCCCTCAGTAAGTACCCCCCCCTCTACAACGACATCTCCTTCTGGCTGCCGGAGAGCAGAGAGGGCGAGGCCGGGCAAGATGGCTTCACAGAGAACGACTTCTACGAGCTGGTGCGCTCCATCGGGGGAGACCTGGTGGAGAAAGTCTCACTGGTGGACCAGTTCACACACCCAAAGTAGGAGAACACACACTCACACACTCTTGTTTTATGTAGATATTGACTTAAGTTCATTTTCAGGACTCAGCCTTAACCCCTACACACCTAGCCCCAGCCTCAACTCAGCCACAGTCCTAGTCGAAGCACCAAAATGTCTGTTTCTTTATTTTTTCAGAATGATGTCACTGCAGTGTGGGAAATATAATTTAACAATGTATTTTTATTCTGATATAATATATAACAGACATTTTACATATCAAAGGAGAGAAGGAAAGAGAAAAACTAAGTCATGATTACAAGAACAAAGCAGAGCCAGCTCTATAAACATCACTGGTGGTTGTTTCTTTCAAAATGACTCAGCACAAATGAGCAGTGTTATCAGTGTTAACTTTATGATTCAGCAACAGGGAAAGAGAGGAGAAACAAAGCTAGGGAAAGTAGGAAAGGATGCAAGAAAGATGGAAAGAAATAAAACCAGCACAGGGGGGAAGAAGAAAGAGGAGGAAAAGAAGGAAGGGGGTAGAAAGAAGAAAGAGAGAAGAAAGGAAAGAAGTAAGACATGAAGGGCATACACAAAGGCAGGAGGAAGTAGGAAAGGAGGATAGGAGAGAAGGAAAACATATAGGAAAGAAAAGTGTAAAGGTCACTCTGTCTGTTTTGTTGTTAATGGCAGACGACTGATGGCAGAGTCATCGGTTTTAATTACTCAAACACACACACACACACACACACACACACACACACACACACATTCATGTTTGTACATTAAATCGTACCTGTTTACTCTAAATGACTATGAGAAGAAATGAGTCTCTCCCTGTAACACACACACACACACACACACAGCTGTCCTTGGCGTGCACCTCAGAGCCTGCAGTTCCTGCTGTTGACGTCTCATTTTTTAAGAAGTGAGTGTGCGTGTGCGTGTCCATGTGTGTGTGCGTGTGTGTGTAAAGGGCAACAGTGGGAGGTTGGTACCTTATGGCTTAGAATTCCTTTTTCACATTACTGTGACACACACACACACACTCTCTCTCTCTCTCTCTCTCTCTCTCACTTGCCTGACCTTGCATTACGGTGTGTGTGTGTGTGCGTGCGTGTGTGTGTGTGTGCGCGTGTGTGTGTGTAGAAAGGGCGCTGCAGTGCGTAAAAATGTCTGACACTATTCATCTTTCAGCATTTTAATGTCTTTTAAATAGTGACCTTTTTCCCCACCAAGCTCACACACACACACACACACACACACACACACACACAGGCCCACACGTCTAACAATACATTAATATACAGGGACTTTTAGTATTAGAGCTAATGGGGGCAGACAGGGAGAGAGAGCTTCATCACAGCTGCCTTAATGACATGACACCAGTTGAAGTCCATCTTTACAGGCTTCTGATGGGAATCTAAACATGGCAGCATGACGGAGTATTAGGGCCACATGACAAATAAAAAAATCACAAATTTAGAGAATAAAGTGGTAAATTTACGACTTTATTCTTGTAATGATATGACTTTTTTCTCATAGGAAATATATGACTTTATTCTCGTAAATTTACCACTTTATTCTCGTAAATTTACCACTTTATTCTCATAGGAAATGTATGACTTTATTCTCGTAAATGTACGACTTCATTCTTGTAATGTTATGACTTTTCTCTCATAGGAAATATACGACTTTATTCTCGTAAATGTACGACTTTATTCTTGTAAGGTTATGACTTTTCTCTCATAGGAAATATTCATGGGTTGCAGTGACGTCACGTCGAAGGGACCGCCGCCATGTTTGTGTCCGATTTGACAGGTCTCCTCATATGACAGCATGCAAACCGCAGGATGGAAATGACAGTTTCTTGACAAAATGACAGGGTTTCATACATCCTGTCTGGGTTTATATCTCTATAACAACAGACTAACTCTATATTATCACACTTATTACACAGTTTATGAATTAATTAATTAATTTGAGACGTAATGTTGATCAAAGCCCTTAGTCCGGTCACTTCTCCGCTGTTTGCTCCTCACCCTCCTCCTGTCGACTCGTGTGTAGTTGTTTTCAACGAGCTTTTGATAATCAATCAGTAGATTGATGAATTATCATGTAAATGTTACAATATGTGCATTTATGTCGTCCTGTCTGTCATAAGAGATGACGGTTACGGGACACGTTTGTGTCAGGGACTCGCGGTGGCACAGACACAGCTGGTCACAGCTGTGACACTGCGCTGGCCCGTCCGGTCTGTCCGCTCTGATCGCAGGTTTGGTTCCAGCAGCGGTGAGGGAGGCAGAGAGCCTCCACTCTCCCTCTAACCAGCTACAAGTCATTTTTCTAACATTAAGCTGGTAAAAATGAAACACAAGGTAAAAAGCCTTGATAGTTCTTCTGCCCTGCTCCGCTGATCAGAGCGGCGTCCCTAGCAACGGCCCGTTTTACTTAGCAACGGTCTGTTATACAGAAATAAAAGACCCTAAATGCAGAATCAGTGAGGAATTAATAAGAAAGTAATCAAAATGCAGAATTCAATATATCCATGTTATTTAAAAAAAAAGTGAATCCCCTCTTTTTGTGAGACTTGTCACAGCCCACGCTGCCACTGATAGACTGCCTGCAGTCAACCATTTATTCCGTCTATAACTTTACGTCTTTTGGGATGGAATAAAACTGCAGTCCGGGTTTTTTTTGGCGACTGCTATCACAGTCAACAGCACAATATAATCCTGGCATCTTTCAAATAACGTCAATTTTCGGTCTCTTGCTGATTTCCTCCTACTACTCCACTTGTTCTGGTAACGTGACGCTGTGATCTGTGTCCAGATCGCCCTGATTCAGACACAAATATGGCGGCGCAGAAACACAGTGACGTCATGTGAATCTAATGAATACGACTTTATTCTCGAAGTCTGTGTTGTTGTTGTTTTTCTCAATGTGGCCCTAATACTCCGTCGTAGTTTCCAGACAAGGAAGTGTTTCCACATCATTCCAAGCTAGTTTCCCCTGATGCTAACTTTGTAGTCCGATCTGAAACCACCGTGGCAAATGTGTTTGGAGATTTGACCTCTGTCTGAACTGTATACCATCATACATACAGTACTATACTGTACTATATTACACTACACTGCAACAGTACACTACATTGTACCACATTACACTACACCATACTATTCTACACTATATTATACTATTGACCACAAAGGCTAAATAAAGAATTAGAGCTACACAAAATATCTGCAATGCAACTTTTTCTCCCAAGTAACTTCTCTCTCTCCCTCTCTGTCTCCCACTCTGTCATTTTCTCTGCTGATATCCCTCAAAGAACACCCCACACACACACATTTGCTCCCTCACACTTCTATTACTCTCATCACTGGCATTACAGCTTAATGATAATGATGAAGAGAGAGGGGAGGTTCTAGACTGAGTTAATTACACTTATCACTTCCTAAATTAGTGGCGCATAAAATACCTGCATTGCACCTTTTAGCTCATCTCAACATCTCTTGTTCTCTTTCCCTCTACAACTTCACACACATCTCAGGACTATGCCTGTTTAAAACACACACCACACCTCTCACTCCTACAAAATAAGAGCTTTCTATTCTTTCCGAAAATTATCTAATGAGTCGTCAGTGTTGGAGCCTCATCACCATGCAGATATTCACTCTGTAGTTTATTTTGACTCAGTCCCGTGGCTGTAATTGTGGATGAATACACCACTGAAACTAGTGCCAGACAAATGCACTATTTCCTGTAATGAGCAGCTGGTAGAGGAGCCATTTTTGCAGACTCCTGTTGTGTCACAGAGGTGAAGGAGATACTCTGAGAGATAATGACTGAAAGTTTGTATCTGCGTTAGAAATAAGTGTAGCAGCCTGGAAGCAAATGACACGGTCCCTCCAAGTGTCTTTGAGGAAGATACTCAACCCAACGCTGGCTCCTGCTGACAGGGAGAGTGTGAGAGTGAATGTTTGGAGAAGTTAACCTTCCATCAAACTCTCTCAACATCAGATGACACCATGAATTAATGCAGCAGTTTACAAAGAGTTAAAGGTTGAAAGAAAGAGGGAAAGGTGAATGTGGATGAGATGGTGGATGAAAAGACAAGGGCGGCTTTAATGAGCTTTTCTTTTTCTTAAAGAGGAGTTTGTGAAAGACAAACTGAACATTTATCCCCTGTCGACTTCTTTACCCTTTACACTCCACTGGCTCCCTCTCTTTAATCTACCCGCTCTGATAGATTGTTGCTCTGCATCTGCTGCCATTTGTCAGCATATTACATTTTGCTAACAGCACCGAGTTGATCCAAAAATCTGATGAAGAGGCCGAGACTGTTCGTTCCCATCGGCACCATAAACCAGCATTGAACGGAGTCGCACATTAACTGGACTTCGCCGTGTTGATCGCTTTGAACCAATCAGCCATTGTTATTGATTGACAAGCTTCCGTGACAGACAGTTAAGTTCTCCGAATCAGAGCTGAGAGCAGGTTTAACACTCTCCCTGGAGGAGCTTTAACTTTACTGCAGCAGGAGACATCGATCACAACATATAATGGAACATTAACACAGTTTAAACAAAGTTTAAGAAGCATATGAATATAATATCTGAACAAAACAACCTTTAAAATGTATTTGAAATGTTAATGAGTATGGATACATCATTATACGTATAATTACACTGAACAAAAAGGTAATGCTCCCTTAAAGCAGATATCAGTGGAATGTTTTTGTTAATATAAGTCCTAAATAGTCCTATTTTCCGTCAGCAATCACTTACATGAAGTATTTCAGCCTAAACACGAGTCTCTCCGTCACTCTGCTCTGCTGTAACCCGAGGAGAAAATTTTCCTTGTGGGATACAAGTGTTATCCAATGAGGGGAGAGAACGGCATGAAGGGCTGTGTGTGCAGCCAAGGGATGCGCGTGAATGTGGTGACGTAGCACGAGGACCAATTGATGCCTGACAAGGGCGGGGGCTGCTAACTCATGGTGCGTTCAAGGAAACTCGTACTTTGTGTTTTTCCTTCCTGTGAAGTCATACCAGTTCGATCTGGTACGAGTTCACGGGTCGGAAGTTACGAGTGGCCGTTATAGGGAACTTTCACAGACAACAGGACGGTAAAAACACGAGCTACGGGTTACCTGGAACGCTACCAAGTCGTAGTTGTGACTTGAAGCTGTAACTTACGGTTTCAAAAGCCTGCCTTGAACACAGCATTAGCCGAAACGGCCGTGCCGATGATATCTGCTTTAATTTGCTTCATCATGTGATTAAATCAATGTCAGTGACACACAGTAACCTGCTTATTATACCACATGATAACTGAGCCCTGAGCCTTGGTTGGTCACAACAACAGGACACTTAGAAATGTGCTGTATGACTCGGGGTACATGAGATTTTTGGGGGAGAGTAGAAAAAGAGTCTGTTTCTGTGGCGACCACCATTTGCAGCATGCACTGCTCTGCAGAGGTCATCAGAGTTGTTGAGTGTTTTGTGCAATGATGCTGAATATTGACAGGAAGTTGAACAGTCTGTTGTACACACAGACCCATCATGCTGCATGTTTGTCGTGCATCAAACTGGGATGTTTCCATCTTCCAGGAATTGTGTGCATGAGGCTGCAACACAAGGCAGTGGCAGCAGATAAATGGCATGGCAGTGGACCCGTGTGTGTGTGTGGGGGGGGGGGGGGGGCTGGCAGTGCCCTCACCCACTCTGACACAGACACCGGAGAGTCTAGGGTCATTTTAGCTCAAAACAATGTGACAAAAAGATCCTTTCTATCAGCAGTGTGTGGATAAGAGGCTGCTCTCGTAATTAAAGAGCAGCAGAACAAATCGTATTCCATCACACATTCATTGTCGAGGACTGATTTTTGATTATTCTGAAATAAGAGAAAATCAACACTGAGGCTCTTGGTTTTATTTAGCATAAATTCTTCAGTAAAACTCTCCTGATGCCCTGATTTACATCACAACGGGTGACCAACCTCACCTACACCTGTAGAATGATGGATGAAAGTCATTGCAGCTGTGATCCTTGTATTCGAGGGTATAAGAAGCATCCAAAATGTGTTCAGTTTTCTGCATACTGATGAAGAACTGATATTGTTTTTGAGTCAGAAGTGAGTGAGAATCAGTGTCTCCTCATAGTATGCAGGCCGACAAAGAACATGAAACTCCCTGTGGCTCTTGGTCAGTAGTCAGTGCAGGGATGCACAGGGTGGATCCCTGCAGTCATCCAGTATTTCACATTGGAGGCAGTCCAGGACCTAACTGAATTATTAACAACTTTATTGCCGGGTTGTAATTAAAGGTATAGCTGAGTGTCATCAACATAGTGATGACAGGAGCTGTTGTATGTTTGGAAGGAAGACGTAGAAACCTGGAAGTAGAGTCCAGGTACTTCTAGTGCTGTTGATCTGACTTACAGTGACCGCTGCCGTGTGAAAGCATTTGAATGTGTATGAGTGTGTGTTGATGTGCATTTCATCTCCAAACAAACCATAATGATTGTAAATTGATCTAAAACCCACTGAAGCTGCCGGAAGCTGCAGCCTCTCAAATGCACTTTCTCCTCCTCTGTACTTCTGAAGTTAATCGAATGAGGGAGGGAGGGAGGGAGGGAGGGGGGAGAGAGAGCGAGAGAAGCACTTTGTTTCTCTCTCCCTCCACCCTCAGTTTCCTGGTAGTCTCTCTCCCTCCCTCCTGCTCCATAAACATCTCATGTAGTAGCAAATCAAAGCTGATGGCTCGCTATGATTCCCCACAAATCTGCATTTATTGGTCGGTAACGCTGTCAGCTGTGACTGGGCTGGGACTAATTTGATAAGCCGACAGAGCTGTCACTCAGAATGACAGCCGCCTCCCTCCTCATGACTCCCCCGGAGAGAGAGGGAGGGGGGCAGACAGAAAGGGAGGGGGAGGATGGGCCAGCCACAGATTGATTGGAGGGGGTGTGTTTGGAAATACATTTGTGTGTTTGAAGGAGCGAGTGCTTGGTCATGATGTTCACCAGGCTGTTGATCAAACTGTTGAGTCACTCAACAACCAGTCGTCTTATTAGCAGGAGAAACTGTAGTTCTGAGCAGCAGTATGAGTTAGTCTTCACCTGTACTCTTCATTTTTATGAATGTGTTTAATCAGTGTAAATACTAAGTATCTCAGATTTATGACATGTTTCTGTTTTGTTGATAACAGTTTAAAATGGTAGAAGCTGTACACTTGAATCATGGAAAGATATCAAACGTCCTTAATCGCCATTAAATAGACACATTTTTACATTACGTAATAATAACATTATGTTAACAGTAACCTTCATGTTTTATTGTGGGGAGATATGGCTTCTTATATTGCACCAATATCAGTTTAATGAACATGTTTGGTATGTACTTAGAGCCTCACTATTTACCTTTCACTATTAATATCAAATGTTTTTCATTTAGTGATGTCATTTCCTTTGTGGTGGTTATGACTTTTATTCACAACAGAACTGTGGTGAGTTACACCAAATGATTGTGCTGTTTAGAAGATGGAGAACACTACATGGACCAGGACCAGGACCAGGCCTTGCAACCTGTCTCAACAAACAGAGTGGAGCATTAAGCAGCTGAAGGAGGTGGTGGAGCCCAAACACAGAGCTAAAAGAGAGGGGAACTAGACTGTACAAGTCCTCAGTAGCTTGTAATATATGGACACAATATTGAATTGAACACTAAATTGTTGTTGAAATTTCAAAATCTTTATTAATGGCAAAGATATGAACACTGAGGTGCCTCCCTGCTCGTTTGTGCAGCCATCCTGCTAATGCAACTGGTTGTCCCCAAGTCCACACTGTGAAAAAAGGATGAATAAAAAGGTCTGACAGCAATAGGCAGACTTGACAGAAGTAAGCAGAATGTTTGTGTTAATATAAGTCTTAAATAGTTCTATCTTCCAACAGCAATCACTTCTATAGAGTGTTTGGTCTGAAACACGGGTCTGTCAGTCACTCTGCTCTGCTGTAAGCCGAGGAGAAAACTTTCCTTGTATCCTACAACCTTTATCCAATGAGGAGAGAGAACGGCATAAAGGGGCGGTCCTCTCTGTGTGTGCAGCCAAGGGATGCGCGTGAATGTGGTGACGTAGGGACGAGGACCAGGACTGCTAACTCCATCGGCTGACAGGAAGTTAGCCAAAACCACCGGATCGCTTACTTCTGCTTCAAGTTACAGCAAATTATTGTGGAAAATATAAATTTAACAGTGAAATAAGAAATATATTTTATGTCAAAACCATTAATACAACTACCTGTCAGATTTATCTCGGTTCATTTATTGCTTTTTATTAGTTATTTAAGTCAAGGAAAGACAAATCTGTTTACATTTACAGTATTATCTAGGCATTTACTCAACTATTATGTTTTTAAAACGTTCATTGGCCAGATATCTGAACAAAACAACCTTTAAAATGTATTTGAAATGTTTATGAGTATGGATACATCATTATACATATAATTACACTGAACAAAAAGGTAATGCTCCCTTAATTTGCTTCATCATGTGATTAAATCAATGTCAGTGACACACAGTAACCTGCTTATTATACCACATGATAACTGAGCCCTGAGCCTTGGTTGGTCACAACAACAGGACACTTAGAAATGTGCTGTATGACTCGGGGTACATGAGATTTTTGGAAGAGAGTAGAAAAAGAGTCTGTTTCTGTGGCGACCACCATTTGCAGCATGCACTGCTCTGCAGAGGTCATCAGAGTTGTTGAGTGTTTTGTGCAATGATGCTGAATATTGACAGGAAGTTGAACAGTCTGTTGTACACACAGACCCATCATGCTGCATGTTTGTCGTGCATCAAACTGGGATGTTTCCATCTTCCAGGAATTGTGTGCATGAGGCTGCAACACAAGGCAGTGGCAGCAGATAAATGGCATGGCAGTGGACCCGTGTGTGTGTGTGTGTGTGTGGGGGGGGGGGGGGCTGGCAGTGCCCTCACCCACTCTGACACAGACACCGGAGAGTCTAGGCCAGTGGAAAAACAAGCATCATACATGAGGACTACAGCAACAACAGCTCCAGGCTGTGTGAAGACCTGGGCTGCTGGCAGAGAGTCTAAGGACCTGAGGCCTACAGTAACTATCACAAAAGTGATTAACGTCAAACTTTCTTTTTGTTGGTTCAGCGTCATTTTTATCTTCGCTGCAGAGTCGACGCTGTTAATCAGATGAGCGGTGGAGGTTGGGATCATTAACATGGCAGTGTTACGGCTGGGGAAAGATTTGCGGTGTTGAAATGAGTCTGTTTGCTCCAAAATGATGTGAATCTACGGGTCGACGTGGACAAATGAAACAAAGCTCTGGCCTTCACTCCTCTCTCATTCCTCTCTCCGTTCACTCCTCTCTTCCTCCACCTGTCATCCTGTCATCACTTCACCACCACCCCCCTCCCCCCTCCCGTTCTCTGCAGGCTCAGCAGGAGACAGAAAGGCAGCCGCCCACCACAAGTCAATGAATGATTTAACAGAAAGAGAGATAGACTCACCCTCTATCCCAAAAAGATGAAGCAGGAAAGAGAGCAATGACTCGGAGGGAGGGAGGAAAGAGATGACAAAAAAGAGGAGGTGGAATTGGGGAAGAGAGTTTTAGTACCTGAGAGGGAAGAAAGAGAGAGAGAGAAAGAGTTGTCATTTTCCGGTGCAGGTTGGAGCGTGTTATTCAGCTGAATAATGTATGATTGTTTTCTGTTCCACAACCAATCAGCCTGACAGAGAGACAGAGATGTAACCACCACTTCAATCCATTTTTCATCACTCCACATCAGCAGGGAGCATGAAGTCAGCTGCACTGTGGTCACATCAGCCTGTCCCCGTCATTAACTCTCTGTCTGTGTGTGGGGCTTTCAGGTGAGCTCAGGTGTATTGGAGGATTTAGCCCCCGACAACACGCATCATGTCATTTTGTCATGTCACCTTTCTGCTACTGTGGAAATGTGACACTGCTGAAATGCAATATTGAATATTGCATATACACTGCAACAACTGATACAATTACAAAACGTATCCCTTTGAAACTTTTGAAAAAATGTAAATAGAGTGATTTAGAGGATGTCATTTTGATAGATTAAAGCAGAAGTAAGTGGAATATCTGTGTTAATACAAGTCTTTATATTTATAGAAGTTATATCTTCCAACAGCAATCACTTCTATAGAGTGTTTGGTCTGAAACACGGGTCTGTCAGTCACTCTGCTCTGCTGTAAGCCGAGGAGAAAACTTTCCTTGTATCCTACAACCTTTATCCAATGAGGAGAGAGAACGGCATAAAGGGGCGGTCCTCTCTGTGTGTGCAGCCAAGGGATGCGCGTGAATGTGGTGACGTAGGGACGAGGGCGGGGACTGCTAACTCCATCTGCTGACAGGAAGTTAGCCAAAACCACCGGATCGCTTACTTCTGCTTTAATATACAGATTATTATGCAATACTGTGTTTACAGATTATTATCAAGTTACATTTACATCTTGTAGTCCATAATAATGATGAGCAGTGTCTGAAATGAAATTGTTTTTCTCATATTTGATTCATAGATGATGGAAGCATCATTTCTGACTATTAACCATTAAAAAGAAAATAGAACGGCTCGCACACCACAGGGCTCCAAAATGCAGTCCAAGTGCAGGGAAGTAGCATGTGATCAGAACACACCTTTAGTCAGTGGAGGCACTGAGTTCCATCTCCTCCTGTCATGATTACAACAACCACTAGATGTCACCTAGCAACAAAATCTAACTATGGCTCATAACCTGTGGCACAGACATCCTGTGAGATTACTTTATCTCCAGGTCCGGCAGCTATGAACACAACAGTTCATATTGGATTTTGGTCCAGTGTCTCTTTCAGCTCTATGTTTGGTCTCCACCTGCTCCTCAGGGAAACATCTGGCTCTTTAGCTGCTGGATGCTCCGCTATGTTCTCCAGATGTTCTGTCAGGATGGTCAATATTTGAAGAAAGCTTAGCTGGCTTCTGAAAACCAAAAACAGCCTGTGTGTTTTTGGGAAGAGGTGTCGGTCTGGTGGGAAGACAGTTCAGCTTTTTGCGTCTTGTAAGATAATTAAATTCGCTCAGTGGAACTTCAGCCCAATCAGCTTTTATTTCACAGTTTTCAGAGTTTTTGTCTATGTTTTTGTGACTGCAACAACAAGAAAAGAAACAGCAGCAACTACTTCAGATTTTCTACTGTCAGTGCTGGTAATGAAGAGTTTAGAAACCACACACACACACACACACACACACACACACACACACACACACACACACACACACACACACACACACACACACACACACACACACACACACACACACACACACAGTACAGTATGTTTTGTGCCTCTTGGCTGTTTGAACCACCCTCTTTTCTAAAAGGGATCTAGATTTCACTTTATCTCGTTTTTCTCTAAATGTCAACATCATCCCGTTCACCTTTTCAAAATGTCAACTCCTACTCGTTTTCTTTCCTCACCTCTTCTCTTTTTCTCCTTACTGCCTTTCCTTGTCTCCTCTCCTCATTTCCTTGTCTCCTCTCTACTTTCTGTCTCTCCTCCCTTTTCTCCTTTTCTCGCCTTCTTGATTTCTTTTTATTATGTTTCTTTTTCAATTCTGTCCTTTCATCCTCTCTTCCTCCTCCTTGTCCTATCTAGGTTATCCTGCAGTGTTAGCATATTAGCTTACTGCAGCACTGGCTCCCCGGAGTGTCCTAATATCGTGTGTGTGTGTGTGTGTCTGTGTGTGTGTGTTGGTATATTTTGTCAGTGTGATGTATTTATGCATGTATGTTTTGAGTTTTGAGTGTATGCATCCTATTTGTTTTGCGTGCGTGCGTGCGTGCGTGCGTGCGTGCGTGTGTGTGTGTTAGAGAGCTGATGTATCAACAACAAACCAGAGTTCTATCAGCAAGCTGCCACAGCCCTAAGGGCCTCTGGGTAATCTAGGTGTAATTGAGCATAGAGTTTACACAAGACACATACACAAGAATGTTTTCACTCTCACCAAGATGATTAAAGGACAATTCCTATTTTCCTAACAGTTTAGGTCTAAAAGAAGGAATCTGAAGATTTATCAGTTTAATTGCTCCTGTTTTGCGGTAGTTGTGTCTGTCCCCGCATTGCCACGGCAGCGATGAATGGGAGCCACAATTTTTTCCCACAGACAGCGTCAGCTGGCGATTCAAACATGCACCCAGAAGTTTATTTACTTGAAGCAAGTCAAGAGTTGATATTCCTGTGTTTATGACACAAACGGGAGCTTCCGACTGCACCTGAACACACCGCGCGTCAACTTGGGTCTCGCGCGAGACTCCGGGAGACTTTGAATTAGATCTAGTTTTACAAACATGTTGACTTGCTTCAAGTAAACAAACTTCTGGCTGCATGTTTGAGTGGCCATCTGACGCTGTCTGTGGCTTTGAGGGATGGAAACAGCCTAAGCAGCAGAACTTCAATCCGCTCCCATTCATCGCTGCCGTGGCGATGTGGGGACAGACACAACTACCACAAAACAGGAGCGATTAAACTGAAAATCTTCAGATTCCTTGTTTTAGACCTAAAATGTTAAAATACAGCCCCAAATTTGCCCGGACTTGTCCTTTAACACTTCAGAGAGTTAAAAAAGAATCTACACACGCTACATTGTGAACACATACACACACACACACACACACACACAGACCCCCACTTTATACTGTAAGTGACCAGCAGCAGTAGAGCTCAGGAGGTGGAGCGGCTCCTCATGTTGGCCTGTTGTTGTGTGTGAATGATAATCTCCCAGAAGCCTGCCTGCAAACAGCGCTGGATGAATGTGTGTGTGAAAGGGTTAAAGTAATGAGTAATGAGTGGTCCCAGTGTGTTAGTGCAAGTCCAGTTACCATATTCATTTCTAAATGCTAGGCTAACACAGCCCACAGGACCCATGTCAACATGCACATGACTTTAGGGGGAAAGATTCAAAGTCATGTCTCTGCCTCTAAAGCCCTTTTCACGGTGTGTTGCTGGGTGACCGTGTAGTGGATATCGATGCCCTATGTATCTGACAAATAAGCCGAGGAAAATCCCATCATTAGTTCTATGAGGAGATGAGTAGCAGCAAACACAGGGTGGGTAACCAAACCTCCAAGGCAAGACAGGAACCTCGCCGGTGAAAACAAAGGAGAAGTCCTCAGTGTGTTCCATAGGCGCTAATACAAAAAACCACAATGCCGAAGAGTTGTTGTATGATATATTGTTCATTGAACAACTTAAAAGAACCTGATTTTCCCTACTCCCCTTAAGAGAGTGGGACAGGAAAAGAAGAGATTCATGGCTTCAGGCCGTACGAAGAATGGACAAAAATGGCCTGAAGCCGTGGGACCCGGCTAGTCCATGTGCTTGTGTGGTAAACCCTTCAGGGGGGGGGCGACCGCCATTCTGAAGGTCCGCTAACGTTATTCCGAAATTTTACGAGGCACGTTCTAAAATTGTACATAATGTGTGGGCTAATATACAAGGGGGAAAAAATGTAAATGTTACAAGCTTCAATCCCTAACCGCCCGCACCCGAGGTAACTGCTCTAACCACTGCACTACGGCGGCAGTTGATTGACATGTTTCACTCAGGGTTATATACGATCCGTGTACGTTTCGTTAGTTTGATTTTTCCTTTAAACCGAACTGTCAGAAAACGAAAGTCAGCTGGTAATTTGGTTTTCCGTTTCAAACCAAAAACCAAAAAACCAAAATTCAGGCTGGTTTTTTGTTTTTTGTTTTTTTGTTTTTAAAACGAAAAAACGAGGAAACCAAAATCAAATTACGGTAAAATTTTGATTGTCTTTTTGTTTTTGATCTTAAACAACACATTAACGCCGATGACAGACCGGAAGTGTCGGAACTTCAAAATAAAAGCCCAGTGAATTGCGTTATAGCCACAGACTGTAGATGAATGGCCTATAAAATCTTTTTTTTCTTTGTAAATGTTGTGTTTTGAGCATATGGATACATTTTCACAACTGTGTTTATTTTTTACACATTAGTGGCCAAGCTCATCATTAGTTCATCTTCCTCACGTGCCTCGGTCTGTCCGTTGCGCACGCTGCAGCTCCCAGGTCAGTCAGAGCATTTTCACAGCGTGATGAGGTCAGCTTCACTCCAGTCAGTCTTCACAGACAGTCCACTAAGAGTTTCTGAACATTTCCTCCTCAGTTTGTCCCAGGCGGTGGCAGATAGTTTTTAATTTTTTTTAATTTTTTTTTTATGGCTTGAACGCCATTATATGAGACCCGGCTATTAATTGAATACCGGCTGATTGTTTCGTTATTTGTGGAATATAGCTATATTACGATCTGCTGCAGTAACGTTCGCCACCTTATGGAATAATGCTGCATGGGGCTGGGTGATAGACCAGCTCTTCTCAGAGACTCAACCCGACCCTGAGATCTCCAACCCCGGGCATATTTGGCAGGTGGCAGCGGCCCCTTTATGGTTCTTTTCTACTCTTTTCAGTCACATGAGATCCAGTCCCAGACCTCGGCTACAGTCCGGGATTTCATCAGGCTCCCTTCCCGGCACGGGGCACTCTATTGGCAGCTTAGATGAGGGGAATCGCCGTGCGTAATGGTCGCGCGTAATGGCCGCTCCTCGCCGGTGAAACACAATAAACTGCGCTACTTCTTGCATGTTTGTCTCATGACATGGTGGAGCCGTCACAGAAGTCCGCTGTGAAAATGATCTGACTGAGTGGAAGCGAAGCGCTACAGCGTGCGCAATGGAGACAGAGACCCAGCGCAGCGAGGAGAACAGTAGGAAGATGAGTTAACGATCAGCTTCGCTATGTGTAAAAATAAGCACAGCTGTGAAAATGTATCCATGTGCTCAAAACACAACATTTACAAAGAAAAAAAAAGATTTTATAGGCCATTCATCTACAGTCTGTGGCTATAACGCAATTCACTGGGCTTTTATTTTGAAGTTCCGACACTTCCGGTCTGTCATCGGCGTTAATGTGTTGTTTAAGATCAAAAACAAAAAGACAATCAAAATTTTACCGTAATTTGATTTTGGTTTCCTCGTTTTTTCGTTTTAAAACCAAAAATCAAAAAACGAAAAAAAACAGCCTGAATTTTGTTTTTTTGGATTTTGGTTTGAAACGGAAAACCAAATTACCAGCTGACTTTCGTTTTCTGACAGTTCGGTTTAAAGGAAAAATCAAACTAACGAAACGTACACGGACCATATACCGCGCCTCTCCCCGCTGAGTGGGCTCATTCTCCGGTAGGATTTATGGACATACATTCCCTAAATCTTTATTTTTTTCGATATAAGGACGTGATATAGCTGTCTGCCTGACAAACGTTAGCTATTGCAGGAGGTTTCCAGGCCGGTTAATGTTAGATAGGCCAAATCAAGACGGACTACGGCGGGATTTGTATTTACCGCCAGTCAGAGCCAGCAGTTTTTTTTCACCACAATGGGGGCGTGGCCTCACTTGCTACTCTCATCTATTGGACTCGCCGAAGTGTCGTCACTGAGCGCTGCGCTCAACCTCCGCTCAACGTGCAAGAGCGACATGTGCAAATATACTGTAGTGCGCCACTTTTGCGAGGAGCAGGGGCGTGTTTGTGTAGTGCAACACTTGTTAAGCTGTGTGCAGCCTGCGCTCACCGTGTCCTATGTGAAAAGAGCTTAATGGGTTCTCTGGACCATGATGCATGAGTTGCTTGTGAATTTCCCTCAAGATCAACAAAGATTTAGTTAGATTTTTTCTAACACAAAATGATTTAGCTGTTGATCAGAACCTGAATATGCAAAGTAACTAAATGTATTCATTAAATGTAATAGAGTACAGGACAGTGTGTCACATCATTAGTTGCTGGTTTTAGAGCCAGTGACTCTGCGAGCACTGTGTTCAGCTTTCTCAGCGACTTGTTTTCACTGTGTACTGAGAGACTGTGTGTGAAGCTCCTCCATCTTTGTGTGTGTTCTGTCGGTCTCTGGACTCACTGTGATCCAGCAGGAACCCCCATCTTCTCTGATCCCACTCTGCTCTCGTCTCCTCACCTCATTTCTCTGCATTTTATTCTGACGATCCGCCGTGGAGCTTCTTTCTGCCACAGCTGACATACATATGGCTGCCTGAGAACACACACGCTGGCGAGGCGGTCGTGCCTGCACCGCGCTGCCAATTTCTGCACACACACACACACAGACGCCTCCTTCTGTCCTGCCCTGGTGAATCACACAGTCAGCAGCTTTGCCTGGGTCACTGGAGGTGAGGGTGAGGAGGGACGGGGGTCGCTGCTGTCACAGGAAAAGCATGGCGCTGCAGTTTTTGCTGTTTCACCGACAGGAAGCTCTCATCGTCCTGTTGGTGTGAAGAGTTTCTGGAACTTTCCATCCTTGAAACCTGTTAGAGTCCTGCTGTAGAGTTTCTGTGCCTTTGCTCTGTTGCTCTGCCTCTGTCTGTGACAGTTAACCTGGGTGTGATGTGGCAGCAGCTGATTGGTCCCAGCCTCATCACCTCACTGATGCTGATGTGAATGTGAGTTGAACCTCTGTACTGCAGCCGCTTCAACACCTGAGGAAGAGACATGACCACAGTGTCACAATCAGTGTTGAGTATGTTACTTTAAAGGGACATTGTGTAACTTCTCCTGTTATCTGTTCACGAAAATCGATTATTTGGTTCAAAAGTCTGTTTTTCATTAACCAGTAATCCCCCCCCCATCAACAAAGTGAAGTGTTCCTTTCAGCTCTGAATTAGCCGTTCATATCATTCATATCTCCATGGAGCGGGTAAGCTCGGTGCTGCTGCCATGTGGTGTCTCCATGTTTTTACGTTCAGTGGCAGCGTGACGGTAGGAAACCACGGAAACTCAGCGGAGACACCGGAGCTGTCGGCTCAGAGGTGGCGTCTGTGAAAAGTCACCACGGTAACGCAGTGAGGAGGAATGGAGCGTTACACTGATGCTGCATTCACCTGCAGTCGGGCAGACGGCCGTCGCTAACAAACCAGATGTCATTTTAGTCACAGAAGTCCAGAGAAAGCCGGTAAAACGTGGGTCAGGTAAACAATACCACATCGCCATGACAACATGTTGTCACGTGTATTGTTTTGCCTGGTGCTGACGGACCACTTGTTTACATAGAGGCTTGTTTATGCCGTTACGTGCAGCGGCTGTCGTCCGTCTGCCCAATTTCAGGTGAATGCAGCATGAAAAATACCATTGAGTTGCTTGAGATATACAACCGCAACGCTAGATGGGAGGAATTCCTACACAATGTACCTTTAAGTTCTGTCTTTTTTTTAAGTATATTTTTTGCCTTTGTTCGATAGCATAGTTGAGAGAGAAAGGAAACAGGGAGGAGAGTGGGGGAATAACATGCAGTAAAGGGCCGCCCGATGCGGAACTCAAACCGGGGCCGACTGCAGCGAGGACTACAGCTGCTTAACCCACCGCGCCACTCAGTTCTCTGGCAGGACGCGTGGTGCTTTGTAGTCGATGCAACTGACTCGCTCGTTGTCGTTTTAAAAATGGCGGTTCATTGTTTTCGCTGTTCCTGTTTGGTGAGGTAACCCCGCCCCCACACCCTTACGTCATTGCTGCATCATTGGATCTTAGCTCTGGACCAGCTCAGAGTTGATGCTTGTTTGGAGTCAGTTTGGAACCAGTTTTAAGAACCAAGACCTGGTGCCTAGGCGGTGGAAAAGCAAAGAACCGGTTCTAAGTCAGACACTGGCTCCGAACCAACACTGGACCCAGTTTGGTGGTCTGATTGGTTACACATCACAAGTAATGAGCCTAACAAAAGTGAAGGCTGTGCATGGCTGAATGAAGTCTTTTACAGGGAGGCAGGGAGAAGTCCGGTGAGGGAGAGTGGAGTGAATTTCAATGGCAGGCCATGTTACTGTAACGTCATTGAAGTGAGAGGTCTGAGATGTCTTCATGTTATTTAACCTGTCAGCTGGCTAAACTGAATCAACACCCACTGTCGCATTCATAGCTACAAGCCTCAGCATTAGCGCAGATAACTCAGATACAGTCTTATATTATGTGACATGATTACAATCTTCTGTCACACCTCTGGTCTGGCATGGGACAATTTCTGATATTGGCAACCGATGATGGCAGCTGGAGTGTGATATGGCGGAGCAGCAGACAAATCACACATTAATATCCAGCATCAATATAGGCAACAACCAGCAGCTTGTTCTGTAGATATGAAGCAAATCAATGTTTCTGAATGATCATTAGTGCTGAAAAGGCCAAAGTGGAAGACATTATAGCTTTTATTCAGTCATCATATAATACAGTCTGTATTATTGTAATATTATATGTCTCTATAGACAGAAAGAAGTAAATACAGAGTTGTTTTTCCCAAGCTTTGTGGATCATTCTTTTGAAATTACATATTTTTAAATGTATATTTTCATTGTTTCATTATTGAATGCCAACAATAGAAACACATCTCCTTTTAACCCCTTTTTATCCTTACTTATCATTTAGAAGCATTAACATTGATTAAGACTATTGAATTTTAATAATTTTAAAGGTCCACCCCCACGTTAAATGTATACGTTTCTATTTGATGTTTTATTTTCTATGTTGTTTCCATGTTTAAAGTTTAAACTGAAGCTGCTGCATCTGACACAAGCTCAGAGTTTGGATGAGAGCCTGGGGAAGGTGTGAACAACTGTTAACTGTAACTGTTACCTCCCAATCTGGGGTCTGGAGTCCATGAACCAAACATCAGAACTACACCAGAACCTGCACGTGATGAGACAGATAGATGAGGAAAGTGTGAATGAGTGAGCCTGCTGATGTAGAGTGAGGATAAGGAAATGATCTGTAGAGGACTTTAGTTTTCACTGCATGATGACAAAATCCTGTGAATATGTTTTCAGCCTGTTCACGGGAGATTTCACACACAACACAGGAATCCAACTGCTAAGTGACGACTGCTGAAGAGGTTTGACTGAGGAGGAAATCCTCCCTGTGTGCACATACAACACAAAGCTCCCTCTGTGCTGCTGCTCTGGGGAGCGTTTCTGTTCTGTTGCTGCTGGAGAGAGCCATGACAGAAACATCACTACTCTGACTGTCACATTTGGATATTGACCTTTGACTTTAATGTGCTGTTGGTAGAGACTCTGGATGAGCTGATCACCTGACTCAAGGTCATGAGGCCTGGACATAGATGTACACACTCAGGGTAATGGTTGACCCATTTTCCATTCATGGAAAACACATGGAAAATGAGAAAAAAGCAATGAGTTGTCCTAGAATTATTTATCACAACGTGACATCAGCTCTATTTGACTTTTTCAGACCCTGCTAACGGTTTCTTTTCCAAAGAAGTGCCTAGTGAGAAAACTAGAGACTTTGAGTTGTTGAGGCTTTTCTCTCCAGCATCTGCAGTCTCCTTGTCTCTGCTGAGTGACAGATAGAGCAGCAGCAGAGAGCTGTTTTGGGTGTGGTTTGAAAACAAAAACAACATGTTTTTGCGTTGTTCTATGATAAATTTGTGATCATTTCTAAGCATGTAAGAGATCATTTCATCGATACGTCAGAGCCATAGACTGCACAGCTTTAAAGGTACTGTACATTGTGTAAGAATTACTCCCATCTAGCGTTGCGGTTGTAGATCGCAAGCAACTCAGTCGTATTTTTCATGCTGCATTCATGTGAAATTGGGCAGATGGCAGACGGACGACAGCTGCTGCAAGTAACGGCATAAACAAGCCTCTATGTAAACAAGTGGCCCGTCAGGACGAAGCAAAACAATACACGTGACAATATGTTGTCATGGCGATGTGGTATTGTTTACCTGACCCACGTTTTACCGGCTTTCTCTGGACTTCTGTGACTAAAATGACATCTGGTTTGTTAGCGACGGCCGTCTGCCCGACTGCAGGTGAATGCAGCATCAGTGTAACGCTCCATTCCTCCTCACTGCGTTACCGCGGTGACTTTTCACAGACGCCACCTCCACCTGAGCCGACAGCTCCGGTGTCTCCGCTGAGTTTCCGTGGTTTCCTACGTCACGCTGCCACTGAACGTAAAAACATGGAGACACCACATGGCAGCAGCACCGAGCTTACCCGCTCCATGGAGATATGAATGATATGAACGGCTCATTCAGAGCTGAAAGGAACACTTCACTTTGTTGATGGGGGGATTATTGATGAATGAAAAACAGACTTTTGAACGAAATAATCGATTTTCGTGAATAGATAACAGAAGAAGTTACACAATGTCCCTTTAAATCAGACTGATGAGAGAGGAATTAACATAGAAACAAACTTGAACAAACAAACCGGACTTCTCCCTGCCTCCTTGTAAAAAAAAATGTACAAAATAAGGTACAACTGTCAAAAAGAACACTTCTCCACAGCATGAATGGGACGGGGGTGTTATAACATGTCTGTCAGACTGTAGCAGCTGAAAAGGTCATGGAAAATGATTTTAAGAAAAGAGTGGGAACCCTGCACACTGAATGAGTGTTTTCTGATAGTTGACTATGTCCTGTGTCATCAGAGCAGAGAGGCTCTGCCCTGCTTTCTCTGCTTTCACCTGTTCATTTGGCATCTTCCACCTCGTTTCCTGCTCCCAGAATTATTCACTCTGATTCTAGTGCTCATGGACACAGTGAGAAACTGCAGCTGCTGCTTTCCCAAGTAATTGACTTTGTCCCATTTCTCTCTGACACCAACACAGAGGTGGACTGTTGCTGTCAACCAAGAGATTTCTCCTGCTAATGAAACTGTGTGTGTGTGTGTGTGTGTGTGTGTGTGTGTGTGTGTGTGTGTGTGTGTGTGTGTGTGTGTGTGTGTGTGTGTGTGTGTGTGTGTGTGTGTGTGTGTGTGTGTGTGTGTGTGTGTGTGTGTGTGTGTCCCTCATCTACAGCAGTTTTTCTCCACGTCTTAAATGAATTCCAAACAGATTTTAGGGAAAGTGAGGAAACACTTGTAGGATGGAGAGGGGGATAAAGAGCAGAAGGAAGGAGGGAGGAAGAAATATGAGCAAAGAAAGGAGAGAGGGAAGGATGGAGGAAAGCGATACATGGAGTCTTGTTATTGACAGTTTCTGCCTCACTGTCCTTTTCTGCTTTGACCTCAATCACAAGTGTGTGTTTTTGTGTGTGTGTGTGCGCGTGCGTGTGCTGTGCGTGTGCGAGGGAGACACAGAGAGTGTGTGATGAGGTTCGATCCAGGTAGATTGACTTCTTATTGTCTGGGGATGAGGCAGAGGAGAGAGAAGATGAAAAACAGAGTATAAACCTTTTCCTAACATTCTATTCGCATCTTAAGTGTCATATCATAAAAAGCAGCAGGTAAACAGCTGACCTCCAACTTCATTAGGTGTAGAACTGAATGTAGGTATCGATGTCAGGTGATTCAGATTGCTTGACAACAGCTGACTGATATCTTATTGATTCTGAATGAATGAATGAATGAATGACTTCAAAAACTGTTAAAACAACCCCAAGATAACATGAACAAGGAGTAGGAAGAAGCACAGGCTTATTATGTCCTACTCAATATGTTTCCCAGCAACTAATTAACCATCAGTTGACTTTGATATTTTGCAATTATTCACCAATCGATACATACATTTTTGTACCTACAGTACACAACCATAAACATTTACATGTTAGATTTTATGTTTAGTAGGGCTGTGAAAGAAACGAGCCGTTCAATCTGAAAATGAAAAAATAAAAAATTTAAAGAAATGCTGCAAAAGTTTAACAAGCAGAAAAAGACAATTGAATCATTAACTGCAGTAATTAAGTAAGTATGGCAATTAATGTCCACTAAAATGTCATAATGGTGACAGCCCTAATGTTTTGAAAAATCCAACACAAAGTCATCTTAGCTTGTGTCCATTTGTTTCTATTGTAAACTCACCTGTCACTCCAATAGGCCACATCCAAAACTTGACTTGTTACTAAAATGAAAACAGGTGAGTTGTATAAATAGAGGACAGTCTGTAGAGACAGAAGTGTTTCTGTAGCAGGCTGTAACCATGTTTATTTGTGCTGTAAAGTTGAAGGACATTTTAACATGGAGTCTCTGGAGACTGACTCACTGAGACAGGAACTGTAGCTTTTGCTTCTGAATCTTGTGGGCAGTGTGTTCATGTCATCACTCACAACAGCTCCTCCAGGTTGGTCCCACTCTTCTAATGTGACCAGTGGTAAAGGAGCAACATGCATTATTGACCTTGCTGTTTTTGCTTGTAGCTGAAGTCTACAATCCAAAAAGGTAACATATCTCTGGTCTTTTCTCCACCATTGCACAGACTCTCCTGCACACAAATACGACACTCTGGGGCAATGTCAGTGACAAGGTCAATGTGTGGAATAGATTGCAGTGAATGTGAAAGACCCTGGAGACTGAGTGAACTGTCTGACTCTGTCTCTCAGCAGCTCTCTGTTGGTATTTTTGATTCTCTCAGCAAAATGAATGCAACACAGTCCTCGACACAAACACTCAGTTTCTTCTGTCGACCTTTTAGTGCAGATCATGTGAGTCAGAGTTCAGACATCCAGAGAGAGGGAGAGGAATGAGAACAGCAGCTGATTTTTACTGTAGAGAGAGTAAACCGCTACACTTCTGTTTGTGCTTGATGTAAACTGGAGGTGACACATGATCAACATGTAAGACAGAGGAAAGCTGGAGGAGGAATCAGTGGATTCCTGATGAAATAAAGTGAAGAGAACAGAGTTAAACTGAGATTTGCTCGTCAGCACGTCAGACTCTACTCAGCACATTTTCTCTGCACCCATTTTCTGTCTGGGAGCACAAGTGCAAAGCATTATGGTACAGTATATATTGCTTTCATGATGCATCATGGGATACTGTGAATGCTATGGGCAATATAGAGAATAAATTCTCACTGTACATTCAGACAGTTTTTTCAGAACTTTGTAGGGGTTAGTGAGTGATTTTGGACCAAGTCCATTTCAATGTTTTCTCATGTTCCATGTTATAAACTGTTTTCTTGTCTGTAACAACATCTCTGTCCCGTCTGTCCGTCCTGGGTGAGGGATCCCTCCTCTGTTGCTCACCCTGAGGTTTCTCTGATTTTTCCCTGTTAAAAGGGTTTTCCATGGAGTTTTTCCTCAGTGGATGTGAGGGTCTAAGGACAGAGGATGTTGTGATGATGCCATGTAAAGCCCTTTGAGACAAACTAAAAATGGGCTATGCAAATAAAATTGCCTTGCCTTGCCTTGTGTTTCTCATAACCCAAGACTCATCTAATCAAGGCTGACTCAAGATTTGTCCAGGGTTTATGAAAGGCCCAAATTAATAGATGAATGACAGAACAGTCTTTTCAGAGTGTTTCCTTCCATAGAAACATTTGACAAAAGCTAAACTAAGCTTGACAGTTTGCCTGCTCTGGTTCATCAGCATGAGTGTGTATTCAGACCTGGCTCATTTGGAGCAGTTGTTCCAAACAAGGGAGTTTTTAAGCCCAAAGATGTGTTGGTTTGGCTGAGATTGCCAAGAAGGTCTGGTCTTGGCTCACTTCCATTCGAGCCCTGGAGCGATTGGTTTGCAGTGAGAATGTAATCGACTCGACTGCTGATGTTCCATGGTTCTCAACGGGCCCGACCAGGATGCACGGTTGGGCCGGCCCATCTGGACGCACTGGTTCAGGATGACTGGGGTCGGCTTCCTTTTGTTTTTGACCAGGTTCTAGCCGACATTATATACGATTGACTAGTGGCTTCAACCACGGGTTCGGGCCGAGTCAGGTTTTAATTTTTGTTTTTCCACATAAATTCCTCCTCCTTCAGGGTAATATTTCTGACCAATGAGTGGACAGGTGGTTCGCGGATGGCATTTTTTTTTACAACTTTGGTTGTTGGGACTGTTACGACCCAAAAGCAATGCAACAATTGTATCCTTTTAGCCCCTGAATCGGAACTGAGCTTTGTCTCAATTTAGGGGCTTCATCTTTCAGAGCACTCATTTGAAGGCCGATTACGTCACAGCGTCACAACAAGTCCTGTCCCAATTGGATGGCTCCAAATGAGACCCACTAATCCAGCCTTCTCTTGCCTGTTCTGGGCAGACACACTGCTCCTATCCTTCATGGCCTAATGAATCCCAAGATTCCTTGTGCATATTAATATTAGCCACCCAACATTCTAGCTATTGGAAAGTTGAGGTGGTTCTGCGCTGTAGCCATGGTAGCTCGCTGAGCAGGGCCCGAGGCGAGGACCTGAGGAGCCATCGGAGGTGTAAAAAAGCTGCCACTTTCAAATGTTTGACGTTCAGATGTTGATTGTGTTTGGACGCAGTCAGGAAATGCTCTGAAGGCTTGACCGTCCCATTTACCAACGAGTGAGGTGGCCGACGGTGTCGCCTCCGAAGCCGTCGCCTCGGTAACCCGCGTAGGCTTCGTCCTCCAAATGATCCAGGCCCTGAATTGGGACACAGCTATAATCCATGTTGATGGAATGGAATTTAAATGAGCCAGATTTATCAAAGTGAGCTGTGCTTTTCCTTAATCCAGCTTCATTAAGTACACCTGCTGCCATAGGCACACTATTTCTGGAGACTCTGAGTCCAGTCAGGCTGAGAAAAAAGAACCACAATAGATCAACAGCTTTAAACGAGTGGAACCAGTCAGCAGTGTATACCCAGTTATGTTCAGACACATTTTCATTTAGAGCTTGTGCACCTGTTTACACATATGAAAAGAGATTAAACTGACCTGCAGCGTGGAGTGAGAGCACAGAGTCACATCTGAACTGTTGTTTGTGCAGAACAAACACCGACTGCAAAGATCTCCACGTCCTAAAACAATGCAGAGGAAAAAAAAAACATTTGCTGCATAAAAATGTGCTTGCTCTTCAGCCTGATGCACCTTTGGGCTCTTAATGAAGGACGCGTGATACATGTGAAAGAAGAGGAGAGAACACAATGAGCAGACACACACACACTGAGCGCTAACAACGTGTGAAAATAACACTCAGTGGCACCTTACATCAAAACACACATACACACACGAACCATACATACACCTGCTCTGAAATTTATTTTTTGGCTTTAATATTACATAATGATGGACACACACACACACACATGAGACTGTACATATTGTTTCAGATGACTCACTCACCTCAGGGAATTCCACAGTTTGTTTGTGTATTCCGATGTTTTTGTTGTGTGTGTCCCTTTCTTTCATTGTGTGTGTGATGTAAAGAGTGAGTGGGCAGCTTGACTGATAAGCAGAGACCGCTCCATGTGTGAGCAGTCACACTGAGTTTCTGCAGAAATGTGCGATAGAGTCAGGATCGTTAATATCAAGGGCCTCAGTGTATTTGTATTATAGTATATGGTATCATATGTCATATAATGTAGCATCACTGACCATTTGCCATATGATAGCTGTAGTTTTAGGTACGCTCTAGGTGTATAAAATAATAGTAAATAGAAGCTCTAGGAATGGCATGGATGTGTGCAGGAAAGTGCAGGAAAAACACAGTTTTTATTTGGACCTAACCAACTGCTGATCGGCGGGCGCTAACCCTGGGCAGAGGGATACATGAGTTAGTTAGGTCCAAATAAAAACTGCGTTTTTCCTGCACTTTGAAGGGCTGGAAAAAAATATATTACAGCGAACAATGGAAATGTGTTTTTTTTTTTCAGGTAAAACCTCTTTTAGGCCGCGAAAATAGGCCGTTTCTTTGGATCTGTTCACAACACTGTATGTTGTGAATCTCTGGGCAGGGCTATGGGCTGGCGTTGCTAACGGGAGGAGTGTAGAGAGTCTTCTACTGCAATTAAAGTACTTAGGGGCTATTTGTAGATCATACAACCCCACTTTAAAAAAATATATACTATCCCTTTAAATCCTGCTTCGTAGTACAGGCTCCAGGTCTCACTGACACTGAGTAGCCAGTGTTGTTCAAACTTTTGAATCTATGACTGTGTTCAAAATCACTCACTACGCCCTCTATAGTCCACTATATAATGAGTTCACCATTCTGTAGGGCTGTCTGAATAGTGGACTCACAGTATCCCACCATGCATTGTGAAAAGAGCACCTGATGGTCACTAACCAATATATAGTACATCACACTGAACCATGTGCAGAGAAAATGATCTTCTTCGTGTCTGAAAGTGTTTTTCTCGGGGCGGTGCGTGGCGCAGTGGTTAAGGCGGCCGCCCCATGTAGAGGCTATAGTCCTCACCGCAGGCGGCCCCAGTTGTTGCATGTCATTCCCCCTCTCTCTGCCTCCCCCTTTCCTGTCTATCTCTACTGATCTATCAAATAAAGGCAAAAAAAAAGAGCTGAAAATATACTTTTTTAAAAAAAGGGTTTTTCTCTTTTATGAATGAGCCATAGTTCCACCTGTTAGTGAGAAGGAGGAGACACGATATTTTAAAATCATGGTAGCGTTAGAATGAGTGTTTTTTCTTTTGAACACAGACAACAAACATGTTGATATAATTCAGTTTGACCTGCTCTTCCTGAGAATATTGTTGCTTCATACAGTTTTCATTGTTGGTGTTTTTTAGGTTAGTGTTGCAGAGTTGGTGGTGTGTGTCTCTCTCCAGTCTGCTGGGTCTTCTCTTTCATCAGGTTGTAGCTACTGTACTGGGCGTCGACCTATGTAGGTGAATAATGGTGTCTGATTGGTCCAGAGAGAGACAATGTGTGCTTCATCTTGCATGTGAATGTTATTACTCAACAATCACACAGTTTCTGTTATTAAACCCCAGAGGAGGTGCTGCTCAGTTAGAAGTCCTCTGTGGAGGCGGCAGGTTAACTTAACAACACATTAACTCCATCCATCTACACACACACACACACACATGAATCACAGAAAGCTCATGTTACCCGAGAGATGGTGGAAATGTATTTTGAATGAATGTGATTAGATTGTAAGCATGAGAGACACACACACACACACACACACACACACATTTCCTAGACGTTAGTGGTGGTTGTGGAGAAGCACTCCTACTGCTCCACTTTCCAGATAATGATACTCTCTTCCTGCTTCCATCTAAATACAATTAATAGACACACACGCATGCGGGTGCACACACACACACACACACACACACACACACACACACACACACACACTCACTCACTCTCATTCACTCACTCAAGTGTCTTCCTGTTTGTCTTTCAACTCATATCGATCCACAGCACACGCGCATGCGCACGCACACACACACACACACACACACACACACACACACACACACACACACACACACACACACACACACACACACACACACACACACACACAAGGGGTGAGTGTTGTGTTTTGCCATCCACAATAAGTGAGGTGGCTTCAAGTGAAAGAGTGAGGGAGGAGAGAGAGGGACGGGGAGGTGGAGGAGAGAGAGAGATGGGGAGGTGGAGGTGGAGGAGAGAGAGGGATGGGGAGGTGGAGGTGGAGGAGAGAGGGATGGGGAGGTGGAGGAGGAGGAGAGAGAGGGATGGGGAAGTGGAGGAGGAGGAGAGAGGGATGGGGAGGTGGAGGAGAGAGAGGGATGGGGAAGTGGAGGAGGAGGAGAGAGGGATGGGGAGGTGGAGGAGAGAGAGAGATGGGGAGATGGAGGTGGAGGAGAGAGAGGGATGGGGAGGTGGAGGTGGAGGAGAGAGGGATGGGGAGGTGGAGGAGGAGGAGAGAGAGGGATGGGGAGGTGGAGGAGAGAGAGGGATGGGGAAGTGGAGGAGGAGGAGAGAGGGATGGGGAAGTGGAGGAGGAGGAGAGAGGGATGGGGAGGTGGAGGAGGAGGAGAGAGGGATGGGGAGGTGGAGGAGAGAGAGGGATGGGGAAGTGGAGGAGGAGGAGAGAGGGATGGGGAAGTGGAGGAGGAGGAGAGAGGGATGGGGAGGAGGAGGAGGAGGAGGTGGAGGAGGAGGAGAGATGGGGAGATGAATGTGGAGGAGATAGAGGGATGGGGAGGAGGAGGAGGTGGAGGAGGAGGAGAGAGAGGGATGGGGAGGTGGAGGAGAGAGAGGGATGGGGAAGTGGAGGAGGAGGAGAGAGGGATGGGGAGATGGAGGAGAGAGAGGGATGGGGAAGTGGAGGAGGAGGAGAGAGGGATGGGGAGGAGGAGGAGGAGGAGGTGGAGGAGGAGAGAGATGGGGAGATGAATGTGGAGGAGGAGATAGAGGGATGGGGAGGAGGAGGAGAGAGAGAGAGGGATGGGGAGATGGAGGTGGAGAGGGGGAGACACAGCAGAGAAGCCATTAAGTAAGAGAGAGAGAATAACCCCCAATTCCAATCCGCCCCCTAAAGACTCAAGCCCTGAACCCTCACTGACTAAAGTGACGTCAGCTCTAAGTGACAGAGTGTGAGAGTCTGTGAGGGTCCAGATGCTGTAAACATGAATGGAACAGCACTTACACACTCTCACGACACGTTACCTTGACAACAAAATGTTTTTAACTCCGCCCTTGGACCGATAAATTTACTGTACTTTCAATACGCACAGGCGGACTCAAAACAAAATATTCCTGGATCAGATCTGATCAAATCATCATCAATAATCAAAATCAAATTCCCTTTTTTTGGCTCCTGTCCATTAACAATAAAGAGACTGGCGGAGCTCTCTCTGACTACTTGGGTTAATTTCTTTTTTTTTTTAACACTTGCGTTCCGACGGCACCCCATGTGTTATGGTTTGACTTCACACCGCTATGAACTGTGGGTAATTCCCCTACCAAAGTCAGCATCGGTGCTGACTTACGGTAAGGGGGCAGTAAGGGCTCATTCACTGACTCACTGACTTGATGATCTGACAACGGAACAGCCCTCACACACTCACGGACTTCCCGTGAACGCGCCTCTAAGTCAGTGAGTCTGTGAGGGGTCGGATTGGAATTGGGCCTATGAATGGGAGGAGGAAGGGAGTGAGCTTGTTTACTTCCTGCTAGTTTTTCTCAGAAGAAAATCATCAGAGTTGATGGATCACACCGTGTCACTGCTGATCACTCTACACTTACACTGTTCTAGTCTAAGGAGTCACTGGTGTATCCAGCTAGTCCATTCTGGGCAGATTCTGAGCCTTGAGCTACAGTATATACATACACACACACACATACATACATGTATAAACAGACCTGCTCCCTTTCAATTGTGTCATTCAACTTTTCCAAGTCCAGAGCGGTGGTGTGTTACTGTTTCCAGTGATGCTGTGAGGAGTAGTTGTTAGGACATAAAGTAGTGTAGTAGTGTAGTTTCACCAGTAATGTGTGTGGAATGGAGACATGTTGATGCAGAAGATCAGGTAAGACACAGGAATACAGTCTAAAAACAGCAAGACAACAATATGTTTTTAAACCTGGTCCTACATGTCAGCAGTAAATAAAACTACTAAGCAGAATAGAGCACAGAGAGGCAGGGAGAGAGTCCTCAAAACTACAGTATGTTCTAAAATAGCTCATTTTCATAAATTAATATCATAGATTGTGGGAAATGCTTTAGAAAGGCACGGTGGCACAGTGGTTAGCACTGTTGCCTCACAGCAAGAAGGTCCTGGGTTCGAATCCCCGGCCGCCCAGGTCGTTTCTGTGTGGAGTTTGCATGTTCTCCCCGTGTCTGCGTGGGTTTCCTCCGGTTTCCCCCACCACTAAAAACATGCCAGCTAGCCTGATCCTCCAGTCAGTGCCCCTGACCAAAGGCACTGGCTCATAATCTGGAGTTGGTCCCCGGGCGCTGCACCGTGGCTGCCCACTGCTCCTCAGGGATGGGTTAAATGCAGAGAAAGAATTTCACTGTACTAGCTGTATATGTGACTAATAAAGTACCTTTTTTTTTTAAATTCTGAGGGAGGGATCTCAGTGTTTCCCAATTCCCAATAATGAACTCGTTTGGGTCTGCCACAAGTTCTCAGGAAAAAAAACCACAAATTGTCACAGTTGTGTCATGTTGTGTATGCAACATTTGTTCCAGCCTCCCCGTTCTAAAGTCCTGCAGCACTTCCTGGTTTTGTGAATGAAGCAGGTGGGAGTGATGCTGAGTGGCGGTCAGACCTGCTGTCAGAGCATTGTGTTGAGTTGAGGAGGAAGTAAAGCAGAGGAAACACAAACAGTCTGTCAGCTGCAGCCGCCACTGGTTTTAAAGGAGTGCCACCTTCCCATTAAATATTTATCTGTGTGTGTGTGTACAATGTGAGGTGACAGCTGCTGTGTTAAATGCAGCTCTGGTTGAATCTCTGTTGTGCTCTTGGACTTTTACGCAGTACTGTGTGTGTGTGTATAAGCGTTAAATTTTCATTGCTGCCTTTAGACAGAATCCAGTTTGCAGGAAGGAATGTCTTTCCTCTCCAAGAGCTTGTGAAGGCCCAGAAATGTACCAGAGTTTCAGAGAATATTGACTGGTGAGGAATTATTTAGTTGTATCTTTATCATTTCTCCTCTGCAGCAGACTCTGGTCTGTCTGTGTGTTCCTGTAAGGCCTGAGATGCACTGATCTATACAGTAGCATCCATAAAGCCACTTAGAAATCATTGAAATACTCTCTATAGCTACAGATCCATCACCATCACCAGAGCCCTCAACATGCTGCTATCATGTTTTTGTTCAGAGCTTTGCACATTTCCTCTTAGATTTAATTTGAAGTTTGACTTTGATGATGCTCCAGTTGGAGGAAGCAGGACACGCTGCCTTTCTTATCTCTGAAACCTACACATCCTTCTCATCTTCCTCTTTAATTTGAGCTGGAGGCCAGAAGAGGACAATGCTCAACCAGAATGTGGCTCATCCACAGTTAAAGGGATAGTTCACCCAAAATTGAAATTTCACTCATTATCTACTCACCCTCATGTGGACTAAGGGCTGGGAGAAGTTTCAGAGTCCTCCGTGGCTTCTCTGAGTTACAGAGGTGGGTACAGTAGCAGTGCATGTCCATATAATGGTTGCAAATGGATACCAACTGTCTTCGTAACAAAAAGACACACCAAAAAACATCCAAATACCTCCATGCTGCTCATATGTAATGTCCGTCTTGTATTGAAGCCCCGAAATGCGAAATTGTCCCGAAAAAAATTAAATAAGTCTATATTTCAAGCTTGTTTTGTAGCGGAAGCTTCTCGAAGCTCCTCTTCCCAGTTCGTCAAATTTGGACGAACTGGGAAGAGGACAGACCCTGGTTCGTCCAAATTTGACGAACCAGGGAGAGAAGCTTCTGCTACAAAACAAGCTTGAAATATAGACTTATTTAATTTTTTTCGGGACAATTTCACATTTGATTGGTGTCAATTGGTGTGTCTTTTTGTTACGAAGACAGTTGGTATCCATTTGCAACCATTATATGGACATGCACTGCTACTGTACCCACCTCTGTAACTCAGAGAAGCCACGGAGGACTCTGAAACTTCTCCCAGCCCTTAGTCCACATGAGGGTGAGTAGATAATGAGTGAAATTTCAATTTTGGGTGAACTATCCCTTTAACACTGGGGAGGGTAACCGAAAACACAGTCGGCGGAAAAAAAACAACAAAACCTCTGAAAATGTCCCCCTCCTGTTAAAGGTCAAGTGGAACGCTTAACGAGCAATTAGCAGGGAGGAAATGCCAGCCAGGCCATCAGCTAAACAGCCGTCTGAATTATTCACTACCATAACGGAAAGAGGCACATATGCTCTGAGCAGCCAATGGCATGCCACTAATGTCAAGTGGATTTGCATTAGCGAGGGCAAGGAATCATGGGTAATGAGACTGTCCCCCTGGCAACATTTGGTTTCTGGTGTTGTTGTGCAGAGTCTCACTGATGCCGGATTTTGTGCCACTGAAGTTTCAAGGTCTGAAATAAAGCCTTCATGTTGTGGATGAAAACCCAGGAAATCATCAGAATGAATACTTCATAGCCACACACACACACACACACACACACACACACACACACACACACACACACACACACACACACACACACACACACACACACACACACACACACACACACCTCCAATCTTCTTTATCTAAAATACAAGGACTCTTTGATTAAACTCATCAGATAAACTGTGGATTCAGATAAGAAAAGTAAAGTTTTCATCACTAATCAGAGTCATAAACTCAACCTCTTCACCTCCACAAACACCTGCAGCTTTCAGAAAGCTTCTTCATCCTCTAACATCATCATCATCATCAGTCCAGTTTCAGTTTGGTGACAGAGCTGAACCAGAGATTCTCCACGTCACAGACTCAGAGGAAAAACTCCTCCAGATGCGTCTGTGATCCAAGTTTAGCCAGCTTCGTGTCTGAGCTGACACACAGTCATGTAGCTTCCCAAACACACACACACTCTCCTTCCTTCTGGTGCCTTTTAGGAGGTTTTCTTGATCCATCAATCCGTTTATCAGAAAGAGACAGACACAACGTGAATACCAAGAGCAGAGCAGAACACACATTTGTATGTACGTGAGAGAGAGAGACAGAGAGAGTCACAGTAAACACTCCTCATGCCTCCTGGTGCTCCAACAGATGGACAGTAGATGACACACACACCAGACATGTGTGTGCATGTATATACAGTATATAGACACACAACCACCAGTGGGGGAAAAATGAGTAGGAAGGAAGGGATGAAAACAGGAAAGCCAAAGTAAAAGATGAAGCAAGGGTTAAAGAATGACTGAAGGATGGAAGGAGGAAAAAAAATTCCAATGAAAAAGTAGGAGAACTACGTCAGAGATAGAAGAGGGCAGAGAGAAGGGAAAGAATCAGTAAAGAGAGGACAAATGGAAAAAAGAAGTGGGAGTAAAAAAAAAGGAATGGAAAAACTGCAGAGAAACTCGGAAATGCATAAGTAGGGAAGAGAGGGAGATAGAAGGAGACTGAGGAAGAAACAAGCCTAGCATATAATAGGAAAAGGGTGACAGGGGGAATGAAATAGAGAGTGAGTTGAAGAAGGGGGGATAGGATGAAGTAAAAAGAAGGGATGTCAAGAAATATAAAAGGAGGAATGGAAGAAATGGTGTGAGTGGGTGTCAAAGGGAGGGTTCAAATGGAGGGAAAGTAAGAGGGAGGAAAGGAGATAGGAAGAAAGGATGAAGCAGTCAGATAGAAGAAAGACAAAGATGTTCCAGGAACTGAAAAAGGGTGAGATGTAGAATACAGAGTCAACCACAACAATGAATGTAAATAATATGAGAGGATAATCTCTGACTAATCAGGTTCCAGCCTCATGAATAATTAATGAGCTCAGACTGGCTCCTCTCTTATTGAAACATTGATAAGGTGATCAGAATTCTGTGTGTGTGTGTGTGTGTGT
The DNA here is from genome assembly GCF_045865225.1 of Trachurus japonicus. Classification (NCBI taxonomy): domain Eukaryota; kingdom Metazoa; phylum Chordata; class Actinopteri; order Carangiformes; family Carangidae; genus Trachurus; species Trachurus japonicus. The sequence goes on from NC_140926.1 coordinate 26,410,701, forward strand.
GTGTGTGTGTGTGTGTGTGTGTGTGTGTGTGTGTGTGTGTGTGTGTGTGTGTGTGTGTGTGTGTGTGTGTGTGTGTGTGTCTATTATTACCTCCTGACAGACAGGCTTCCCTGCTACAGTGACAGTCCTGTTAATAATTGACACTCCCCCCTCCCTGTCTCCCTGTCTCCCTGCCTCCCTGTCTCCCTCTCGTCCTCTCCCAGAAGGATGGAGGATGAAGTGCAGAGAGCCCAGAGGGAGAGAAGGAAAAATGGAGAGAGGGATACTTCCTCTCCTCCCCTCATCCCTCCTTCTTTACCATTTCTCTTCCTCCCATCTCCCTGTTTAAATCTGAGTACATTCACATCCATTATTCAACATAACATCAGAGAATCTTGAAGGAAACTGACAAATGTCCTGCACAGTTTCCTGTGCAGACACAGTTCATGTTGGAGATCACACCACAGACATGACATCATGATGGCTGATACTCACCGACATCAGAGAACAGCTACAAGCTGCTGAACAGGATGGGGGTGGGGGTCCTTGGCCTGAATCAGTGCAATTCTCAGACTTCTGCCAGCAAGCAAACAAAAATCAAGAAGTTTTCCTTATTTGAATTGAATTGTTCATTATCAAAGTAGTTTGATATCATAGGAAAAACTTCCTCTACACCTAATGAGCAATTAGTTTAAAGGTTGTTTGACAAAACTGATTCGACTGTTTGTATGAGTAATCATTTTAACACCTACGTAAGCTGTGGCTGCAAACGTTCCTCAAACATCTCCACACGTTGTGCCTCCACACCATAGTCTGTAAATAAAGATGGAGAGATGTAGGCTCCACAGCGTCACCCATAGTGAGCTGTTCCACCGTCACCATCCTGCTGCCATACTCCCCTCCAACAGCCTCAAAGTTGGCCATTTGAACATGGGAGTCTATGGAGACCAGTGTTGGGCACTTTACTTTGAAAAAGTAATTAGTTATATTTACTAGTTACTTTCCCCAAAAAACTGAGTTAGTAACAGAGTTACTAAATCAAAATAGTATTTCATTACAAGGAAAGTAACTATTGCCTACATTTTTTATAAAATGCTCAAATATGTCAAATGACTTGGACTTATCTCCCTAACCCTAAATCTACTGCTCTACTACTGCACTAACCAACTCACTCAGTATTCCTCCACACAGACAGGCTCCGTGATGCGCTGTATGAGGCGGAGTGATACAGCGCGTGGCAGAGCCTGTCTGTGTGGAGGAATACTGAGTGAGTTGGTTAGTTCCAGATAAACAGGTTTTTCCGACCAGTTGATGAACAAAAAAAACTGTGTATATAACGGTGTATTATTCTCTGATGGGACTTCTTGAGTCAAGTATGTTTTTGATTACTCGTTACTAAAAAAAAGTAGCGCCGTTAATAACATCATTATTTTAAATGCCGTTATTCCCATCACTGATGGGGACTGACTCAGTGTTTGAGACACACTCTAGTTGTCAGTTGAAGTAGTACGTTGTGTGGTACCTCAGCCAGATCTTGCTGCTTGCTCCACAAGTTTTTTTTAGTAGATGAGCACATGTCACCCGGGTGTAACCAGACTGTTTGGGTTCTGACACCTCAGTCCTGACCAGACTGCGACCTCTGACCTTGCCATGGAAGGTTGTAGAGATGAGACAAGATCTCTCCGGTCGGCCCCGCTGAGTCGCCGTTTCTCATCCACAACACCAGATTGTGGACACAATCCTGGTGGATTTTCCGGACTAGAGCCAGAGCTCCTGCACAGCCGGCTAACAGCTACAGAGCAGCTCTGACTAATTTATGCAGATGTATTAATAGATCACAGGCAGCTCCCACCAGGCCGCCATTCCTTCTCTCCTTAGAAAAAAAAGGCCAAATAAACAAGCAAGGGAGAGGAGAGCTCAGTGTTCACTCTGCAGACTAAAAGGCTGGCTTCAGAAGGAAGCATCGTTTACATATTTGCCTCCCGGATTTGTTTGATTTTGTTTGGCATTTTTTATTTATGTATTTTTCCCCCAACTCCCCCATTAGAAGAAATCCAACAGAAGACATCTTACATACTATTGTTTTTCCCATGATATTAGCAGAGATCATCAACACACACGTTTTTAATACTACGGGAGAAAACTGATTTTAATTGGTCACACAATAAAATTAAGATTTCCTGTTGAAGGATGTAAGACATCAAGAGTAAATGCCATGTTGTAGTGTACTTCCCTTTTTGTCCCCAGCAAACACAGACAACAGAGAAGTAAGAAAAGAAATCTATTAGGGAGGAAAGAAGTTTGGACAAACCTAAAACTGACATCCACACCAGAGTCAGACCCATACCTGCCTCCTCAATAAACCCCAAGGAGCGTTGGGTCTCCTGCCCATAGACATATAAATATATTCTTTATATGTCAATGCTCCTGCCGCGGCACAAGCAGACCTGTTGGTCCAAGTGGCTGCGGTCCGAGTGGATGTGGTGACGCGCATCTGGTTTTTTTTTTGCACCGCTCCACGGACATCATTCAAACAAACTAATGTTACTGCCACAATTGTTAGATTTCATCAAACATTTATCTCCTAAAAATAATTTAACCAGCCGGTGGTAAACCTCTAAAAACCTGCGGGTAAGTTAATTAACGATTGTTTTGTCCCCTGGGAGGACGACAGAGGCTGGCCGACCAAGCAGCTTTGCAGAGCGGACACTGTCTCTGTGATGTCCCGGTCGTTGCTCCACAGGTAGAGCTTCACTTTTCCGAAAAAAAAAAAAAGCTTCATCTCTCCGAGAAACATCGGAGCAAACTTCTAAACAGCCGTCATTTGGATAAACTGGCCGTATATTTGGCATCTAAACAGTTACTTTCTCGCATGAAAAAATATTAAAACTTTACACACAAGGAGGGCAAGTGACGTTGTTGTTGTTGTTGCTGTTGCTATCGGGTTGCTATGCGGGATCATGTGCGGGATTCTGATTGGCTAACGTGGGTTTGAGCTTCTCGCTACACTGCCACCTACAGGTTTGGCTCTTGACGGCATATATACATGGGTTAGTGTAAACAAAACGTTTTCTGAAAACGGACTGGTGTGCATGCAGTTTTTTTTGTAAACAGAGAGGGTGAAATGTCCGTTTATGAAAATAGCCGGGCACGTGTAAATGTAAACGTAGTCTTAAAATTAGGGCTGTCAGAGTTAACGCGTTAATCGCGATGCGATTAATTAGAAAAATTAACGCGATTAATTTTTTTAATCGCTGTTAATCGCGGCCCATTTTGTCCTCTGTCTGCTGGACTGGAGGACTGGAGTGTGGGACCTCCAGTCCAGTAGGTGGCGGTAAGGCACCTTCAAGTTGGTTGCTACACAAATATACACAGTCTAACATATATCCACAGCTCCATCCATTGATTTTTTGACGGCTTCGTTGTCAACAAATGCACGTGGCGATGTATTGATTTTTTGACGGCTTCTGTTGTCAACAAATGCACATGGCCAGGCAGAGGTGTAGCAAAGTAAAGGGCAATTTCCACTGGATGCAATTCGTTTCAATTCTGTGTGAGTTTCATGCATCATGTGTTATGATTAGGTACTAGGCCTACTAGGTCTGGTCTAAAAGTTGTTTGTCTAGAGATTATAACACTTTGGAGTGTTGAAAGTCCAAAGTGCCATATATAATATTTTTAATAGAGATTAATCGCGAGTTAACTATGGAAAAAATGCGATTAATCGCGATTAGAAAAATTAATCGTTTGACAGCCCTACTTAAAATACATGGCAAGAAATGACGACAATTTATATGCACACCTGGCGAAGAACCCTGAGTGGGTGGCGCCGGGTGTTGGGGGGTAGGTTGAGCAGGTTCACTGGCCCAGCAGCTCAGCAGCTCAGCAGACGGGCTGCTGCCTCTGATGACCAGTCGCTGCTCTCACTGGTGGAGCTTCACTTCTCCAAAAAACATCGGAGAAAACTTCTAAACAGCTGTCATTTGGATAAACCGACGGCACATTGGGGATCTAAATAGTTACTTTCTCGCATGAAAAAATATTAAAACTTAATAAAGTGCCGTAATAACAGCAGTGCTAATAAAACAGCTTTTCGCCTGTTTTACAGCTGTATGCCGCTGCATTCTGCATTCTGCATTGAAAATACCTGCACAGCAATGTGGTTTGTGTTGGCTGAATTTTGGTTCATTCTTGAAATCCCAAATTTGCGGTTTGATGGAGTAACTGATGGGATTAAGACAGAGTGAGTCACCAGTCACATGCATGCCACATTTATGTATATTCCTGTAAATTAAAGAGAATTAAAGAGATTAATGGCCTTCTGGGAAATGTAGGAAGTTTCCAATTTGGGTAGAACCAGATGAAAGAATTCAGTCCACAACAACATCATCAGAATATTCCTGTAAATATGGGCCTGTCTCTGTATCTGAGGTCAGAGCCGTAGACTGAAGATGTGAAGCTCTTTGTCTTGTCACATTTTTGTGAGCGTTTTCTCCAGCTCTCGGCTGGGATCATTATTATTCACAACAACATTTATTTACATGATCTCATGAATATTGTGAGGCTGGCAGAGTGTGTTTGTGTTTCAAAGCCCCTCTTCCTTCCTGCCCTGCGGTTTTCCTCCTGTCCTTCATCACCTCCATCTGACTGTCCGTCCCAATTAGGAAGGATCTAATTGGGGGAGATTAATAAGAGGGGAGAGCATCCTGTTCACGCACGCACACACACAAACACACAAAAACTACAGACATTTAATAGAATACTAATTGATATCCGCTTTTCTCTGGACTGCTGGGATGTCTGAAGGTGAAGGAAACGGGGGGGGGGGGGGGGCTTTGGAGGATGAATTAAGCCTGTGTCTGTTCAGATCAACAGAGGGGAAAGAAGAATGAATATGGACGTCAAGTGGAGAGAGAGGGAGAGGATTGATAACAAAGAGGAGAAAAAAGACAAATGGAGCAGAAGAGTAAAGTTGATGCACTAAAATAGATTTCAGGTCTGATGAGCCTGTGTATTTAAATGAGATGATGAGGATTATGATGATAAGTAGACTCTTAACTTTTTATCTTATTGACCACTCAAAGCCTCATTCACAAATTCCACACTCACTGTGGTTCAGCATTTTGGGATCAGGGGGAGGAGTCAGGGATTAAACCACACTTCAAATTTTAATTTCTCATTTAGCAGCAGTTCAACTTAGTCAAATACAGAACAATTCACATTAGCACCATATGAATTGAATTTGCTTATTTTTCCTGTCCATAGTTTTTTTTTCCAACTTTCATCAGTTGAAATAGTCAGTTCATGTCAACATGCTGTGTCCCACAGGGCCCACATCTACAGTATAAGATTTGAACTTAGACCCTGTCATGGTTTATGTCTAGTACTCACATTCAGCAGTGTTATCCTCAGGCTCTGCCTCAGTGTCATGTCACTACTAAAATTACAGAAAGGTACAAGACCAATGTGGATTTAATAATACAACCTTTAAAGGGATAGTTCACCCTAGAATGATATTTCGCTCATTATCTACTCACCCTCATGTTGACTAAGGGCTGGAAGAAGTTTCAGATTCCTCCGTGGCTTCTCTGAGTTACAGTGGGTCTCGGCATAGCAGTGCATGTCCATATAACGGTTGCAAAGGGACACCGGAGCTCTTCGTAAAAAAACACACACAAAAAAACATCCAAATACCTCCATGCTGCTCGTATGTAATGTCCGTCTTGTGCTGAAGCCCCAAATTGCGTAATTGTCCCGAAAAAAATTAACTAAGTCTATATTTTAAGCTTGTTTGTAGCGGAAGCTTCTCGAAGCTCCTCTTCCTGGTCCGTCCAAATCTCGCGTGATTCGCAGTAACCGCACTGACGCATGCTGACGCCGGCGCAAATCACGCGAGATTTGGACGGACCAGGAAGAGGAGCTTCGAGAAGCTTCCGCTACAAACAAGCTTAAAATATAGACTTATTTAATTTTTTTCGGGACAATTACGCAATTTGGGGCTTCAGCACAAGACGGACATTACATACGAGCAGCATGGAGGTATTTGGATGTTTTTTTGTGTGTGTTTTTTTACGAAGAGCTCCGGTGTCCCTTTGCAACCGTTATATGGACATGCACTGCTATGCCGAGACCCCCTGTAACTCAGAGAAGCCACGGAGGAATCTGAAACTTCTTCCAGCCCTTAGTCAACATGAGGGTGAGTAGATAATGAGCGAAATATCATTCTAGGGTGAACTATCCCTTTAAGGCCTCAGTTTAAAGCCGATAGTGGTTAACTCAGTGGTTCCCAACCTTTTTTGGCTTATGACCAGAAATTCACAGATTTCTGGCGACCCCGCGGTCATGTGACTGCACGTCAATCAAGATGTGTCAGCTCATATATTTTTATATGCTGCATTTTATCTGAATTCGATTTATATTCGATAAAGTTAAAGTATAGAATGCAGTTGTTTAAGATTGTGTCTGGTGTTTTTAATTCAAATTTTAAAAAGAATAATAATTAGTTAAAAAAATATTTTTATCAGTAAATTTGTTTTTATCAATTACTAGACATTTCAGGGGACCCCATTTGAATTCCAGGCGACCCCACGTGGGGTCCCGACCCCAAGGTTGAAAAACACTGGGTTAACTGATAACAACACAGTCAACACTTCCTAAAGCTGATAGGGACTAAATGTGGATTCCACAACGCTTGTTTGATGATATTGATAATAATGAAAACATTGCAGGTATCAATAATAGTGTGTTTATGTATGTATGAAGCATGCTGACAGCATTGGCAAATGAAAGAGGTCTTGTAGGTAGCCTATAGTATATGTATGTTAAAGGGATAGTTCAACATTTTGGCAAATTGGCCCATTGCCATAATCGCTATAGTCATAGCAGTAGGTTCATTACCTTTAATTGTAGGTGTAAACTATTTTCAGTACGGCGGAGCGCAGCAGCTGGCTGCTCAGAGCTCCGCCACCACGCTATGAGATAATGACGGAACGATACGAAACGGAGCCGTTTTCGAGGTAAATACAGGGTAAATACGGAGACTGCTTGCTGAAAAACTGTCCCTGAACGCAACGCGCATCAGCGGTTTTGTATGAATTTACCTCGAAAACGGCTCCGTTTCGTATCGTTCCGTCATTATCTCATAGCGTGGTGGTTGTGCAGCTCACAACTTGTCTACAAAAGCGCTGTGGAGTTTTGGGATGTTGAATTTGATGAGTTTAATGAGGGAAACCAAGAAATTCCGTTAGCCTCCATAGCGTAGCTCTGAGCAGCCAGCTGCTGCGCTCCGCCGTACTGAAAATAGCTTACACCTACAATTAAAGGTAATGAACCTACTGCTATGACTATAGCGATTATGGCAATGGGCCAATTTGCCAAAATGTTGAACTATCCCTTTAAGGTTTTCAGGCACTCTATGATAATCTGAAAATTGACTGGCTACATAGAGTAGAAACATCACGTGTGGGAGAACAGCCAGATGTTTGAGTTTTTTCAGCTCTGTCTGTGATGATAATAAAGACTCATCATACATCAGTCAGTGATGTGACTTGAGCTGCTCAGTTGTCTTGTCTCTGCAGCTTGTAGCTGTGTCTGTCCTCAGCTCTGTGCTCTTTACATATACTAAAAAAGAACAACAAGCCAGAAAGTGTAGAAGAAGCAGACATGTCTGTGTTTGAGGAGGGTGAGAGCTCAGGTTCATGTCTGGTCATGTTAGCAGCTACACAACACGTGGTGTACAGAGGCTTCCTTCCTCCCTCCCTTACCTCCTTGTCTCCTCTCCTCCCTCCTTGAGTGTGTACAGTGTCGGTTCTTCTGGTTTATCCCTCTTTATGTGAAGGCAGCACGATGCTTTCAAGGGCGTTGGCAACTGCTGGTGTCTCCTCTCATCTTCACCCTCTGTCTATTGATTTTCTCTCTCTCCCTCTCTTCCTCACACACACTTTGTTCAGTCTGAATGAAACCCAACACTCCTCTTTCAAGCATGTCCGTCATCCTCCACTTATCTCCTTCCCTCTCTCTTTCTCTCTCTCAGTCACTTCCACCACCCGTCTCACCCCTCCCTCTCTGAATGCAACATTACACTCCTCTTTGAAGATAAACCTCTCTATCCCTTTATCTCTCCTTCTCTTCCTCCATCCCACCATCTGTGGAGTCTGACATCAAATCGATCATGTTTTTTTTGTTGGGTTTTTTTGGGTGTTTCCCACGCAGGTTCAACAGGACACACACCAAGCGCTCCCGGGGGAACACTGAGTTTCACGTTTTGTTGTCTGTTAATTTGCAGAACCTAAACATGTCTGCCACTTTCTATTTGACAAAAGTTCTCAAATTTGGTTGGATGGTGGGACCAGGTGGGCGGGGTTGGTGCATGACTGAGACTAGTGACTGCTTTGTTGTGACATCACAAAGAAACACAAGTCCTGACGGCTGGTTTTAAGGCTCAGTAGTTTCTCAATACAGGCTGAGTGCATTTCTCTGTGGACTGAGGCTTTGATACTCTAACAGACCCTAGATCTGCTTTTATATAATGTGGACCTTTCACTTATGGTCAGATGTTGTGTTGTGGTTGATGATAAAGCAGTGATTGTGTTAATGCAGACAAACATCAGGGCTTCAACTTTAGAGGAAATTAAAAAGTTCTGATCAACAAGTGTGATTCATGTGTTTTTAAGCACATTCTTCATCTGTTCATTAAAAACAACAGCGCAGGGAGAAGATTTTTCCACTTGACTTCAATAGATCAATGAATCAAAATGAAAAACCTTTCAAATACTGTAGTTTTCCATTTACACATGATGTCCTTAAACACACCGTGGAGTGTTTTCACACCCTCACTGCTGCACAGTAAGTTCACATGACAAATAAATCAAAGACGCAGTGAACAGTCGACTGTTTACTTCTACTGTTTAATCACGGCTGGTGTAACTTTATTTTGGAAGAGTGGCTTCACGTTTCCTGTGTTTTCTGAGTGAATGTGTGTTGACATCAATCAATCAATCAATCAGGCTTTATTTGTATAGCACTTTTCATGCCCATGGCAGCTCAAAGTGCTTTACATGTTAAAAACAAGCAATATAGGGGACACATATTGGGAGACATAGGGAACACATGTTAGGGATACATAGATTTGCAAACACATACACATTCACACAATAATTTTAGAACATTGGATTTTATCGGGGAAACGCTATCTAATACTCACTCATTTGCAGTGGGGGAAACACTAAATAAAATGAAGTAAAATAAATAAAATTGAGAAGACGAGAAAGACACTAGGTAAAATGAAATAAGATAGATAAAATGAGAGGATAAGAGAGATACTATATCAAATGAGGTAAAATAGATAAAAAGAGAAGACCAGAAAGACACTAGGTAAAAATAAGCAGATGTAGTGGGATAAAATAGAGAAAAGAATGGGTGAATTAAAATAGAATAAAAAAGATAATAATAGTAAACAAATAAATAAGGAAATAAGATAAATTAAATTTAAATGCATGTTTCAGAATAATAGAAATAGTACGAGTCAGTTAAAAGCGAGGCTAAAAAGGTAGGTCTTCAGTTTGCTTTTAAAAATGTCCAGATTATCTGCTCTCCTCAAGTCCTCAGGCAGTCGGTTCCATAGGCGTGGGCCGTAATGATAAAATGAGGCCTCGCCATATGTTTTGTTCGCAACTTTTGGAATAATTAAAAGGCCGCTGCCTTGAAGACCTGAGAGTTCTAGAAGGTTCATATGTTAAAAGCAAATCAGATAGGTAACTGGGACCGAGACCATTAAGAGCTTTAAAAACCATTAAAAGGATCTTAAAATCAATCCTGAAGCAGACAGGTAGCCAGTGCAGAGACCTTAAAATCGGTGTAATGTGTGCTCTCTGTCTGGTCCTCGTTAAGACTCGTGCAGCTGAGTTCTGCAGTAGCTGGAGTGGAGCGATGGTTTTCTTAGAGAGACCAGAGAGAAGAGCGTTGCAGTAGTCAATTCTACAGGTGATAAAAGCATGCATTAATGTCTCAGTGTTGGCTTGTGATAAAATTGGCCGCACTCTGGCAATATTCTTAAGATGATAAAAACCAGTCTTTGTTATGTTTTTAACATGAAGGTTAAAACTCAGTTTTGAATCTAAAATCACACCAAGGTTTTTAACGTGCTCAGATGTGTTAAAAGACAGGGCTTTGAGTTTAAAATTTAGTTTCTCTCTGTGTGCTTCAGGACCGATTACAAGTACTTCTGTTTTGTCCTGGTTGACATGTGAAACAGTCAAATGACCCAATCAGTCATTGATTAGAACAGAAATACAAACCTACAGGATTCCTTCAGATTGTGTATGCACACACACATACACACACACACAGTCATATGTGTGTAAAGCAGAGCAGAAAATAAGTTGTCAAGCTGATCTGTTTCAGTTATACTTTAATTGGTGCAGTGAACTATTCATAGAATTTTAATTGGTTGAGATGAAAATCCCCAGCTCTAATTTAACTTCACACACACACACAATCCAGATTTCCTTTAAAAAAGGGAAGGTCTCCCTCTGCCAGCTGCTGTTGAGTGTTGTTTCTAACATGTAACAATCCCAGGCTTCACACAGCACTGGAGTTCATTGTGTTGCCCTGTAAACACAACATGTGGCTGTATGAGCTGAGTTGCTAAATTACAAAACACAAGAGATGTTTTCTATCTCCAAACTGCTGTTTAACACAGTGTTGTTGCATTTGTTGGTCTACTACACACACATTGTATCTGTGACACCTGGGCTGCAGCAAATTACTGTTTCCCTGATGAGTCTGACAATAATAGATGAGAAAAGCTGCAACTCCAACATTTTTGTTCATTCATTTTGAAAAAAACAAATTTTCCGATAATCCACCATCCAATTGACCTTTCGCAAAAGCCCCGCCCCCCCTTAGTTACCGCTGCTAGCCCGACAAGCTTCTCGACGCTGCCCGAGTGTCAACAGTGTTTTTATATTGAGCGTCTTGCTCAGAGGCATATGAGCGCTATATTTATGAATATTAATAATCACTAAACATTCTGACACCACTACAAAATTGCGTGGTCACAATGTAAACATAATGGTGATCAAAATACGGCTTTTATCGATTCATAAATTGCATCATGTAGCGCATCACGCATCTGCAAGTCTGGACACTTCCCTGCTGTTTTGCTAAGTTTTGCTGTTTTTGTCCTGTGCATGTATTTTCAACGAAGCCTTTCATAATCAATCAGTGGATCGATGAATTATCATATTTTATGATGTAGCCCAATGTAGCCCATAGTCTTATTTGTCATAAACAAGAGAATATACGGGACGTGGTGTTTGTGTCGCGGACCGAGACCAGAGCTTCTTCTTTTCTTTTTTTTCTCCCCACCGAGAGGAGAGTTGTGACACCATTCAATCTGTCTAAGTGCACTGTTTCCTCATACGTACAGCTCCTTCTATTTTTTATTTTGTCGCAAATACACCGCTGCATGTCTTCCGTTCAATTGATCTCCTCATAGCGCTGTTTGTTATTGGCATTCACACACACAGAGAGAGAGAGAAGCTCACATGCTGCAGCAGTGCGTGGTGAAAGTAAAAGTTATATTGTCCGATCGCACCCCCCCACCCCATCCGACAGCCCCCACTCCTTAAAAAAAAAAAAATCCTAGAGGAAACACTGTGGTAGTGAGTGATTTGGGATACAGCCCTAGTCCTGCTAGCTTACCTTGGAACAGATATAGGCTATGTAGCCTATGCTTGTTTATTTTCATGACATTTAGCTGGGAGTGGGAGAAGGGTCCGGCTGCGGGGTGGGGGGGGGGTGGGGGGTGGGGGAGCTTCCACACGGTTTGACCCATTGTAGGCACCTCTCCTGTTGTGTTTTCAGCTTTGAGAAGGGAAAGAACACGACTCCCCCAGCCAAACTCTTCAGGTAACTACTGTCCGACAATACACTTTGCTTGTCGGAGGTCCGAAGCTTGACGGACCGTGTTTACATAGTAACGGTTGCTATGATGTCTGATTGGACAATGACCGTTTGGGGGCGGGGTTTTGCGAAAGGTCAATTAGTTATCTAATTAACTGCTACTGCTCTAGTTTCAGGTCACATCCCTGTTTATCCAGTCATAGAAGATATGAAGCTCTTGTCATTTACTTCTGTTGTGAGTAATTGCTTAAAAGGTTGTTGTTTTTATATCCTGACATCTAACCTACAGTATATCTACCAAAATCTAGTCAGCTCAAGTCCAAGTGAACCTTTGAGACAAATTAGAAGAAGTCCCGTCCGTCTAGGCGTTAAGGAGATATGGTCTCCATTAGAGATGCAATAATTCATCGATTAATTGCACAATAATTGATTATTAAAGCCCAGTGTGTAATTCATTTGGCTTTTTATGATCAAAAATCAAATATGTCTTTCATAAACGTATTTCACTGAAGTGGAATCACAGCCGCATACAAATGAAAGCTTTCTGGTACCTTAGAATGAGTTGTTACAAGTCGTTACAAATACATAAGTGGACGACGCACCGAACCGAGGCGGCCATGTTGCATCGCCATTTTTTACGTTGAGTGGCAGCGTGACCGTAGGTAACCACGGAAACTCAGCGGAGCTGTGGGCTCGGCCTGTTAAAACTGTCACCACTGTGTAGTGTGAGGAAGGACGGAGGCACTGGTGTTGCATTCAGGTGCAGTCAGGCAGACGGCCGTCGGCAAATTAACCGGATGTCATTTTACTCCACCAGAGAAAGACGGTAAAACGTGGGTCAGGTAAACAATACAGGCGTGACAATATGTTGTCATGGTGATGTGCCTCGTGCCTCGTGCTGGCGGACCACTTGTTTACATAGACACTTGTTTATCCTGTTACATGCAGCGTCTGTTGTCTGTCTGACGTCTGCCCCATTTCACCTGAATGCAACATCAAGAATACATTCAGATATGCAACCGCACCGCTAGATGGGGGGAATTCCTACACACTATACCTTTAAATTAATCGTCAACTATTTTGATAATTGAATAATCGGTTTGAGTAATTTTTCGTCTGTCTGGAATTCTCTGATTTCAGCTTCTTAAATGTGAATATTTCTGGTTTCTTTGTTTCTTTATGACAATAAACTGAGTCTCTCTTCAGTTTGTGGACAAAACAAGACATTTTAGGACGTTGTCTTGTGGTTTGGGAAACACTGACATTTTTTATCATTTTATTGACCAAACAACTAATCGATTAATCATTTAAATAATCAACAGATTAATCGATAATGAAAATAATGGTTAGTTGCAGCCCTAGTCTCCATGAGGGGATGTACAGAAATCATGTTCCTCCAGATCCAGCCATCCTGCAGAGCACAGCCCACAGAGTGACTTACTGAATCCATGGCAACATTACACAATCATAGATAAAGAGAATAATATGATCAGAACATGAGCAGCGCTCCAGGTCAGCAGCAGTGATGAGAAAAACCATGAAGCAGAGACACTGATCCAGGCTGTCTCCCTCACTCAGAGCTGGTTTTGTGACGTTTGAAGGATCAACAGTGTGTTATTACATCTGCTCACCACTTTACAGCATGTGTGTGTACAGTATATTCACCCATTCTGTAGATCTAAAACTATACTGGTTGTCTTCAAATCTGTCTGTCCATCACTTAGCACTTATTTGTGTCCATCTTTGTGTGTGTGTGTGTGTGTGTGTGTGTGTGTGTGTGTGTGTGTGTGTGTGTGTGTGTGTGTGTGTGTGTGTGTGTGTGTGTGTGTGAGTGTACACAGTTACTTTTCATGAATAATGTAACATGTGCATTTCTATCGCACATTTTCTGTTTTCTTGTTTACTTTGCAGAGAGAGTGTGTGTGTGTGTGTGTGTGTGTGTGTGTGTTACAGGTGTCGGTGTATTAAACCCTCCCCTCTTGCCCCCCACTCCCCAGCTATGTCGGCTGGATAATGGAGACATAAATTATTCAGCAACGACAAAGTCTATCACAAGAAATAACATTCAGTCTGTGTGTGTGTGTGTGTGTGTGTGTGTGTGTATACACAAATATGATGTGTAATTACGTTTGTCTCTTCATTCGTTCTCTCTATCAGGTTTAAAGCTCCACTCTTTCTCTCTCTGACATTTCCACCAAGTGTACTGATGCTCAATTATTTACTAGCTGCTGAGCAAGAGCGAGAGACATAGAGAAATAATGGAGAGAGAGAGAGATTGTGTCATTTTTAGTTAGCCGTGTTTTATACTTCTGTAACTGGGAAAGGAGGAGAAGATATTAGAGGGATGGAGGGAAGAAGAAGAGAAGAGGAGGGAGACAAGAAGAGTAATGATGGGAGGAAAGGGGGAGGAGGCGAGCAGAGGGAGATGGAGAACAGGGGGACCAGGATACAGAGGGTGGAGCAGAGGAGAAGAGGAGGAGTAGAAAGGGAGGAAGAGGAGTTGCAGTGGCCAAGGAGTTGCAGTGCAGAGAGGAAGATGAGAGATGAAAGAAAACAGTAGAGGTGGCAGAGGAGAGGAATAAGGGAGGATGGGAGGATGAAGAGGGCAGACAGGAAACAAACAGGACGGTAAATTAGAAAGATGAAAGGAAAACTGTGCAGGAAGTGAAAGGCGGAGGGAGGAGGAAAGACGAGGGGGTGCTGGTTCTAGACCAGGTCCAGGTTTCTGGTCTGGAGGACTGGAACATGAAGAAGACAGCCAGGAGAAGGTTCAGGAGGGAGGAGGCCAGGAAACACGGTGACGACCTTTCCCGTCCTCTGATTGGAGGTCGGCTGGATGTGATGACGACAGCACAGCTGGGTCACAGCTGGATCAGTCTCACCTGTACAGTCACAGCCAGGGACAGAGGACAGAGACAAACATCTGCACAGTAGTTAGTGTTTGTCCGCCGTAGCTCTGAGTACATCCCTGTGGAAACCACTCAGCTTCAGCAGGAAAAAGGAATTGATCAAGTCCAAATGTTAGAGAGGCTGCTGAGGCCGGACTCTCTGCAGTGACCCGGGACACCTCCACATGAGACACTGAACAAAAAGACTTGATTGACTGTAGATACCATCAATAATCAATATGCCTCACCTGCTGAAGTCTGCTAACATCCTCTCTGTCTCTCAAATTCAAATTCAAATTCAAATTTGTTTTATTGGCATGACAGTTTAAAGAACTATGTTGCCAAAGCATTAGGAATCAATGACACAATACAACTCATGAAACCAAATACAACAATATACAAATAAATAAAAAGTATACATATAATTATTTACCCTATGCGTGTGTGTGAGCATGCACGTGTGTGCTGATCAAGTTCTCTCTCTCTCTTATACACAGTATAAATGAAATGAAACTTATATACAGGATATACATAAATAATGTGTGTGTGTGTGTGTGTGTGTGTGTGTGTGGTAAGATTGGGCATCATTAGACTGTTGCAAGTTGTTATAAAACATACACATATTGTTCTTAAATGATGAGAGTAACAAATGATAATAAAAAACGACAACAATATTAAATGACATCAATGATGGTTCTGATCAGCATTCGTGTACTTTTCTCGTATCGTGGTAGAGTGTTACATATTGTGCAGCTATTTTAGTAAATTGTGGATCTTCTCCCAGAAATACTTTTAACAGATCATCACCTGTTTTCCCCTGATATGATGGATCTGCTGCAGTTCTCTTTTGTATGAACACCTCTCTCTCACTTTGGTACAGAGGGCAGGAGAGGAGTTTCTGTTTCTCCTGAAGAACAGTGTTTACATGTTCTTAGTTCTCTGGGCTTCCATTCTTTTTTATGTCGACCTTTTTCCACCTCTAGTTGATGGTCGGAGAGCCTGTACATTGCCAATGTGTGTTTTTGTTTGGGATTTTGTACGCTTATTAGATATTGTGCTGGAGAGTATTGTCTATCCAGTGAGAGATAACGTTCTTATTTGTTGATGGTTTTCATTTCTCTCTCTCTCTGTCTCTCTCGCCCCTCAGGACCGGTAGGCGGAGCCAGTGTTACCGCATCATCTACCGCCACATGGAGCGAACTCTGTCCCAGCAGGAGGTTGGACTCGTCCACGAGGAAATCCAACGCAGCGCTGAGACGGAGCTGGGTGTGCAGGGCCGATACTGAGACACTGTGAGGCAGCTGCATCACCTTCACAGAGCTGGGATGTGCTGCCACAGGGGAAAATGTGTTGATTTTAACATAGACGTCACACTCAGCTTTTGATGCTGCTGCCAGCAGGTTACACACACACATAGACACACACTCTCCTCCTGTGTTCTCTCCTCTTCAGACTGAAAGATCCACATCAGATGAGTATCATCTTTAATTTCTAAAAACATCCCATAGGTGTGGAGTTGTGCATTGTGCCCTGGTGGCGTTTTGCGTGACACTTGAACCTGTTTGATGTGTGGATCCTGGCAGTGGTTTAGACCTCAGCAGCTGTCCTGGGATCAGAGCAGCGCCACCGTCTTAATTTCAGCAGATAAACACAGAGTAAATATAGAGTCCAGACACACTGCGGACAGTTTGTCTGAGAAAGTGACAGAAATGCCACTTTGATGTACTGCTAGAAAAAGTGACTCAACAACAAATTAAACTCAAGTTGTAATAAAGTCAATTTCAACAACAGAGTTCAAATTTAGGGGTGGGGGGGGGGGGGGGGGGGGGGGGTTGTTCTTGCATTGCAAAACTGTAACAGTACATCTTTAACTTTATGCAAACCAAACTAAATTGAAGTTGTTAGTCATCCCAGACCTTCAACTGAAGACTTGGTTACAACCAAGAAAAGAATCGTCATCTGAAAACATCAGGTTTAGTCTGAATTGAAAGAATCTTTACTTTTATGTTGAAGGTGGATTTTGTAAATCCAGAATATATTTGGTCAGATTATATTTAAAGTTTCAACCCAGTAAGTGAGAGTCCAGTTCATCACCTTCTTGAATGGTCATCAGAGTCTAATTCCTAATCATGATGATGTTTTGTCAGAGACCGAACTGTGTCGACTCTGACGTTTACTATAATCAACCGTCACCTGAACAGGAAGTAGTGGAGGAGGGGGTTTTGTCCTCTACATCACACACACACACATGGGATGAACTCTTTTTGTAATGATGTTGCTTGAACTGCAGCTGTGGGTGTTAGGTTTTTCAAATAGTCATTAAAACAGTTTGAACATCTGCTTCTCTTCCCTCTGTGTTTTTATTTCCCCCCAAAACCCTCAAACAACAAACACGTTTCCTTCCCGTGATGTAACATGATCGACTGCAGGTGGATTTTGGTGGTTTTTCTTTTGGTTTGCTAATGCTACATGGCTAATGTAAATAATCCTGCCAATATTTGAGTGAAGTGGTTAAACATAATGTTTGGAGAGAAATTAGGAGTAAATTGTAAATTTGTCAGTCCATACTAGCAGCTAGCAGGGCTAAACAAAAAGGTGGATATATCAGAGCACGAGTCAAACTTCTGTCCAAAAATCCCATGAAAATGTGGTCATCAGTGAATCCTTCCAGCTACAGGAAACAGAGCAGTAAGTGTTGTTGTGTCCCCACCAATGAGACAAGACAAACCTACAGTATAATGAATACTATGATGGCTGAGGCTTTTGGTAATATTGGAGAGTAAACAGCAGTTAATGCTATGGTGAGTGTTTGGGCTGTGTGTTCAGGGAGTCAGGGCTGCTGCCCATTCGGTGAACAAATTATTTGAAGGAATCTTTATAATGAACTGATTCTAGTGATTCAGTACTCTCTAAAGAACTGCTTTCCCCAACATTACATTGAACTTTTTTTTTCATGCATATGAATAAAGTTCTTCAGTGTCTTAAATTCACTTTTCCAAAACATTAGGCCCTACAAGGTCCTGGACCTGTATTTGACCATAAAATCTTTTTATGGGCCCTGTGTCTCCTTATCAGTCTTCAACAGATAAATCATCTTTTTTTACAGTCTCTAAAAGTCATAGAACTAAAATCTATCCTCACTGACTCACCTACTCACTGACGCCTCCTTCGCTATTTTGTTGGGAAAATTTATCTGTTGTCAAACTGACCTGCAGAGACAAGAGCTGGGAGGGGCCAGATTTATGTTTGTCAGTCATAACTTTTTGGTGTTTGGTCTTTAAAGGTGTGCAGAGATCTGGCGTCCAGAGAGGGAAGCTGCAGACAGTATATGTGGAAGTTTAAACAGCTGGACGTCAGACAGAGACGGCTGAACCAGTGACGCCTCCACATCCTTGGACAAAACACCTGCAGTCATCATGTGATACAAGCCTAAAGCACCAGCATGAGTGTTAGCATGTCTAGTTCCACTGTCTCATTTCTGTGTCTCTGCTGGTCTCTCCACTAATCTGATCCATCCATCAGGCTTGATTTCTACTGTACTTTTAATACTACCATGATGTGGTTTTGTGTTGTACTTATATCATTACATTTTCCCATGCTCTGTAGGTGCACTTGTGTAAAGGAATAAGCTAGTTCAATAAAAAATGTAAAGGAGAAAAGGAAAGTTCGGTAACACTTTACAATAAGGGTCCCTTAATTAACGTTAGTTAGTACATTATTAAGCATTAATATATAAACTAATGTGTTAATAAATGCTGAGTAATGCATGCATAATGATAACTAATTACATTATTCAACTTTTAAATTTATTAACTAACTTTGAGTAGTAAACATTAATTAACTGCTTACTAATATGCTACGTTAATTAATGTGTTTCCCAATCCTAAGTAATACATAATAATGATTGTTAATATATCTGTAAATAGTTAATTAATGCTTAATAATGTACTAACTAACGTTAATTAAGGGACCCTTATTGTAAAGTGTTACCGAAAGTTCTGCTCCTACTGGAAGATTGAAGTGGATATTGGATGTAAAGAAACACAAACTATCTTTTTAAAGTGAGGAAAATCAGAGAAATAAAATAGTTAACCAGAAATAAAATAAATGTTTTGAAAGGAAAACACACCAGAAAATAAATGCAGAATAAGGAAACACTAGGAAATTAGCTGAAAAGATATCAACATGAGTAAAATGTATAAAATTCAATTGTGACTAAATAGGTTGGTTCTGGATGGATTTCATGTCCTGTCCAGAGGGAGGCGGTGCAGAAACCTGAGGGTGAAGCACCAGAAGAAGAACATGATGACCCAGTGGCTGAACTGACCAGAGATCAGACACCGTTCATCTATTAGATTGTATGCGTCAAAACAAACCATGGCAACCATTTCACCATTGCCATGGTGAAACTTCAGCTGCTGTTGGGATGTTTCCAGGCTGCAGGAGAAGGACGGATTACAAGAGTCTTAGAGGGACAGATGGACCTGTCCAACATCTGGCCAGAGGCTGAACCTGGAACAGATCCACCAGAACCAGGACCTGTGAACCAGGATCAGAGACCACGTCCAGCTTTTCACTAATTCTACACAGAAGTCCAATCGCTGGAGACACAAAGTCCAAATGAAACCTTGTCTCCCTCCTCACGTCCTGCATGCTGCTGCACAAGTGTCTCCCTCACACACACACACACACACACACACACACACACACACACACACACACACACACACACACACACACACAGCATCCAAATGCCACCCTGTCAGTTATGCTGTGCCAGTGTTGAGGCATTAAATGGCTTCTCCTGTCACTCCCTTCAGCCATGCAATGAATTCTCACACACACACACACATACTCATTTGAATACAGCTCATTAGAAAATATACTCCCACACACACACACACACACACACACATTCACACACACTGCATAACAACCAGACAACACTTTGTCACTGTGGTGGAACGATACACTGGTTCAGGCTGCTGCAATCATACACTGACACACTGGAACTACACACACACACACACACACACACACAGATACAGGCAAATGCCACTCTGCCAATCATGCAGTGGGAGGCTGTCTGTCTTCGATGGCTCGTCACCCCTGTCGAGTTAAAACTGAGCTCTGACAGTTTCAGGCCATGCTTATCGGACACACACACACACGCACGCACGCACACACACACACACACACACACAGACTGTTGGTATTCAGATGCTTCAGAAAATGCATCAGTTACTCAGTGGGAACTGGTTTTCTAGCCCTGCTCTCAAGTAACATTTCTGTGTTTCTTTCACTCTAAATAGGTCATGGGAGTTTTAGTGTGGCCTCCCATACACAAACATCTGAGAGTCCACATTGAGCCAGGTAAATACAAATCTAAATCTAAATGAAAGTGTAAACATAGGAATCGGCCTTGGCACTCCCATGACCAGACTTGATGTTCAGACAACCACAGACTTCTGTCTAGATTCAAGGATGATTCAGGTACATTCAAAGTTATTTGTGAGACATTCAATGATGCCTACAGGACATTGCTGGTGGTGTTTGAGGTTGATATTTTAGATATTATATATTCTGGGATATTTTTCAGTCTGTTGTAAATGTAGGACATATGTTCAAGGGAGATTTTTTCCAGATGAGTTGAGGAGATTTGACAGAATGTCAGGAATTATAACAGATGTCAAGGGTTTTTCTTGTCAGTGGAAAGAGACAAAGCAGATTTTCGACTGGTCAGTGAGTTAAAGGTACATTGTGTAGGAATTACTCCCATCTAGCGTTGCGGTTGTATATCACAAGCAACAGCAGACGGACGACAGCTGCTGCACGTAACGACATAAACAAGCCTCTATGTAAACAAGTGGTTCCGTCAGCACCAGGCAAAACAATACACATGACAATACGTTGTCATGGCGATGTGGTATTGTTTACCTGACCCACATTTTACCGGCTTTCTCTGGACTTCTGTGACTAAAATGACATCTGGTTTGTTAGCGACGGCCGTCTGCCCGACTGCAGGTGAATGCAGCATCAGTGTAACGCTCCATTCCTCCTCACTGCGTTACCGCGGTGACTTTTCACAGACGCCACCTCCACCTGAGCCGACAGCTCCGGTGTCTCCGCTGAGTTTCCGTGGTTTCCTACCGTCACGCTGCCACTGAACGTAAAAACATGGAGACACCACATGGCAGCAGCACCGAGCTTACCCGCTCCATGGAGATATGAATGATATGAACGGCTCATTCAGAGCTGAAAGGAACACTTCACTTTGTTGATGGGGGGGATTACTGATTAATGAAAAACAGACTTTTGAACCAAATAATCGATTTTCGTGAATAGATAACAGGAGAAGTTACACAATGTCCCTTTAAGGATATTGCAATTAGTTTTGTGTATGTTTTAAGTGAGGCCTTAGAACATACACAATATTGTGTATGATTCCACAAGATTCAGTGTGGAATCTTTGAATCCACACTGAATCCTTTCAGTGTGGATTCAAAGATTGCTGGTTGATACTAAAATCTCTCTTGAATTAAACTCAGTTTCTGAACCAATGCAAGATGGGAAATCATTTTATTTCCATGAGATTTAGTTTGAATAGTTGTTGATAAAGTTTGTGAGTTTGAGCTGCTGGCTGATCTCTGAGCTGGGATTCAGACTCTTGGAGACATGATTTACTGAAACAGTCCACCGGTTCAAGTGAGGAGAAAGAAGCTCAGATGAGTTCTGTGCTGCTGACCTGGATCTGTTGAATTGATTGGTGGAGCTTCTACCACACCCACAAGGAGTGCATCTCTTTATATGCCACCATGTTTCTGCTCGGCTGACCCCCCCTCATGTATGTCAGGATTTGCTCTGTTTCTGACTGGTCGACTGGTTCACAGCATCAGTGTGAACGACACTATCATGTGTGTGTGTGTGTGTGTGTGTGTGTGTGTGTGTGTGTGTGTGTGCGTGTGTGTGTTTAAGTTAGTCCAGCCATGACAGGTCACACACTGCTGTTAGTTATAGAAACACTTGCCTTCAACATTTACATTCCAATGAAAGACACACACACAGTGTGAGGAGCAGGATAACAGCAGAACTTTGAAACACTGTCATCCAGGAAGAAAAGTCAAGTTCTCTCTGCAGAAACAAAGAATCCAGTTCATATCACAGAGGACTTATTTGCATAACCAACATGTTCCACACTTGAACATATTTCAAAGAGAACAAAGTCCTCAGTCCTAAACAAAAAGAAAAGTGCATTAAACGGGCACTTGGTCTGGAGGATACTGGACCTCAGTTCTGCTGACACTGCTGGGTGCAGACAAAGTTTTTGAGTCCAGAATATATTATTCATACCACCCAAAATCAGAAAAAGCTTTTACAATCTGCAGCACACTTCATCGTCAGGTGCTGGATCAAGGTTTCTGAATTCAGGAACTCAGAAAACTTTTCTTTTTCGTCCTATGACACTGAGAAAGAAGAGACTGTGAGACATCTTTGGAAATTAACTTATTTGCTTTCTTCCTGAAAAGACTGATACCACTGAACTTTGATATGCTGCAGCTAGCAGCTGCTATCTAAGCACAGAGTAATAACACTGGCAGAATAACTCATTTGGTTCATTCACACAGTTCTCATCAATAACAGATAAGAAAAGATCTGATGATGTCATAATGACATCATACCATACATTTTCCCAACAATTTCTGTTGAACACTGTGTTTGTGTGTTGCACCGTCATTGTCCAGCATGTCAGAGCCAGACGGCCTCAAATAGCCAGAGGACCAGAGCTGGCCCAGGGGCAAGCAGCCTGTACACACACACACACACACACACACACACACACACACACACACACACACACACACACACACACAGGAAGAGGCCATCCATCAAACATCCTGATGCTGCTCTCAAAGGGCAAACCATCAACACACTCACGGATCATTTATCTTCTCTGCTTTTTGACCTTTCCATCCCTCTCTCTCCCTCTCTCACACACACACACACACACACACACACAAATCTTACTTCCTGCTTTAGCCTGAACCCTGGTGACCTCAGTGTTTGTCCTTACAGGAGCAGATATGAATGAATCAGCTGTTGGCTCTGACAGTCTTTGTGTGAGTCTTGTCTCCTTGTTTAGACCGGTCCCTCGTCTTCCTCCCAGTTCTCCAGCTGTGGCAATGACATGCAACACCTTCACAGCTCAAAGTCACCGTGATCCAGCTAGAAGGGTGACAAGTTACCGGATCCAGTGGGGTATTCATTCAGGAATATGAGGCAATGTGTTGCCTCCAAGATCACCCACCACACCTTCTCTCCACCACAGGACATTGTGCTGCACTGGCCAATAAAATAAAAAACAAGTAAGCACACATTGCCAGTTTACCAGTTCAACTCACAACTGCTGCTACGCTGACTTGAAAGTAAGTCTCATTTGTTTGTTGGCACAGCTTCTTTTGGTCTTCATCAGCTTATCGGTGGAAGAAACAACATTGGAGAAATAGGTGGAGATAGTGGAATGGAAAAGAGAAGGAAAGAAGGAAAGGACACTAAGATGTGTTGAGGCTGTAGACTGGAGAATAGTGGAAAGTCAAACTTTTTCATTCATTTTGTAAAAAGAAACACTTTTTATTAGGATTGTTTGAATTCTCTGGTTATTCTACCGCCACTTTATGTTACTGTATAATTATAATTACATTAAAGCAGAAGTAAGCGGAATGTTTGTGTTAATATAAGTCTTAAATAGTTCTATCTTCCGACAGCAATCACTTCTATAGAGTGTTTGGTCTGAAACACGGGTCTGTCAGTCACTCTGCTCTGCTGTAAGCCGAGGAGAAAACTTTCCTTGTATCCTACAACCTTTATCCAATGAGGAGAGAGAACGGCATAAAGGGGCGGTCCTCTCTGTGTGTGCAGCCAAGGGATGCGCGTGAATGTGGTGACGTAGGGATGAGGACCAATAGATCCATGACGAGGGCGGGGGCTGCTAACTCCATCGGCTGACAAGAAGTTAGCCAAAACCACCGGATCACTTACTTCTGCTTTAAAAAGGTACCAGTTGAAATTTGGACACACTTCCTGATTCAGATGAATGTAGAGGACACACACACCTGGGAGGGAAAGAGTTTCTGAGACTATCCTACCTGCAGGTCTGACAACCTGTGTTAGTAAGAAGATTGAGTGAAGTCTTCCTCTGGTTCAGGGGCGCTATGGTAACCACTGACTGCACACAGACTGTGGTGCAGCTGTCGGCTGAGACTCCATAGGGGAGAGCGGGGTAAGTAGTGCCACTTTTTACTTAAATTGCCTTTAAAGCAAGGGGATTATAATAATGCCCCCAACTAATATATGTACATATAGTTTAGGTTGTTGTGCATCCCTGGGAACAATCACTTTTAATCTTGAATAAACTGTTTCAGAAATATAGCTTTAGAAAAAAAAGTGGTTTTGTGGCACAACTTGCCCCCGGTGCGGGGTAAGTTGTGCCATTACAGAGAATACACTGGGGTAAATTGTGCCATTGATAACTGAAGTAAAACAGATTAGTTTAATCTCACAAATGATAATGCTATATAAAAGTAAGACATTCAATACAAAATTAAAGCTGGAAGCGGCGATGATCGGGCCCTCGCTTGTCCCCATGCAGTCGCAGAGGCCTGAGGCACGCTGGGGGCTGTGGCGCAAAGAAACACAATGTTTTGTTCATCCACCAGGCTACGAGCACAACCAGACTGGGCAGGTGTGTTCAGGGGCGGTCCCTCATCACACATGTTAAGTTTCAAGCAAATCCGTGCCCACTGCCATGTTTCTCCTATACACAGACAGCACTGCCACTGGCACAACTTAACCCAGGCCCTTTGGCACAAATTACCCCAAGCCCAGCATTTTGAGAACAAAGGATTCCCCAGCTGTTTTGAGCTGGCATCATGCTAACTGTGTAGACTCATGGTGTAGCTTAATAAAGCACTAAAACATGTGTGAACTGTTTTCAAAGTTATCTATAATTGTTCAAACACGGCAATCAAAAAACCTTGATCATAGAAATTTTACTTTGGAGGGCAAAAACTTGTTTTTTGAACATAAATGTGCTTTCCTCTGAAGCCATGTGTCTCCCTTCTTGATAGGATGAGTGAAATGGATGCCCCTTCAAAAATATGTGGTCACATGACCAACTTCTTCTATGGTTTTCTAGATAACAGGGGTGGAACTACTTGCCCCATGGCACAAATTACCCCACTCTCCCCTACTTGTTGAGAACGGTGTGGAGTCTGTGGAGTAAACTTCAGTAACGACAGGACTTTGTCAGTTCTCATCATTAGGAAAGTGTGTAGCGATGGACCGGCTGCAGGTCTGGGAGGTTTTACTGTGCAATAAATGAAATGAGATTGCAGCTATAACTGAACTTTACCTTGTAGAAGATCCTCATTATTTGGCCTCAATTGAAACGTAATCATTCCCATATGTTAGTTTGCACTCGGACCAGTTGGTTTTTAGCAGCAGATTCGTGAAGACAGGAGAATAAAAATAAATCCAGCCAGTGAACAGAGAGATGAAGGTCTGAGGGAATTCTAAATAAAACACTTGGACCCTGAAACAGAAAAGAGGGAACAGGATTAAACAGTAGTTTCATGTTTTGACAGAGGAAACGTCAGATATTTCCATGTTTTATTTTCAGTTAAACTTATGTCTTTCATCACCTGATATTTTTCTCTTCTCAACTCTTTCATTCAGAATATTTTATTCATTGACATTGTCCATCTTTAGCTCCTTTTTCTGTATCACTCATTTTCTTTCTTTCATCTCTCTCAGGTCTTCTCTCTCTCTTTCTCATGTTGTTTGCACTGGAATGAACTGTTGGCAGTTTCAGTCACGATGAATATGAAGCGAGCCCGATTCCCCCACTGAGCGCCCGCTTATGTGTGTGTTGTAAGGTTCTTACTTGATCTTTGCAAATCCACTAAATGCATGCATCCACACACGCACATCATGTCTCCAGCGCCTGCTTGTGTGTGTGGGTCCGAGGGCAAGTGACTACACCCATCTGTCAGCCTCCTACCCACTGTCCTCCGTCGCCTCCATATGAGACAATACCAACACCAGCTCCAAGTGTCTGGACTGAGAAGTGAGAAGCAAACGGACACAGAGCGGCTCAGTCTGAGGTTGTTCCACCACACTGTGGAGTTTAGTCTTTTACTCAAATGTTAATTTAATTCCACCATTGTCAACAGATCTCTAGTTTACAGTGTCTAAACTCCAGTGACAGTGAATGTAGCACCTGCTGACATCAGGCTTTTGTCAGCAATAGAAAAGGGAACATTAAACAGTCGAATGAGTCTGTTGTAGATGATCAGTTACTGTACAAATCGTAGTTAGCCCTCTATGGCATAGTGTTGCCCTCAGGCAACGAACCACATAACTGGACCTCACACTGTCCCTTTAACCTTTTTTTGGGGGGAAATGTTTTAAAAATATCTCCAGACATGTCTACTGTATGTCCAATAATAAGTGGTTTTGAAGTACATGTGACCTTGTCTCTGAGGGGGGGGCAGCCGTTTCAGGAAGCAGACCCGCAGCGTACACATTGCCAAAAATTGGTCTGTTGAATATCACTTTTCAACATGTTCAAGTTAGCAGTAACTTAAAATAAAAAATATATGCATGTGTATGAACATGTAAAGGAGTATTTCTGATCATTTTAACACTTATTTTGGCATATATTATATTCTAAAACTGTATTTTTTCATTCGTTGCCTCAGGGCAACACTGTGCAGTTATAGGGCACTTTTGTTCAGGCAATATCATTATACAGTGTTGATATGTTCTTAGTTGTAAATAATGACCATAATCATGTTTTTGACTTTACCATCTAATAACAATACAGGAGATACAAGAATATTTTATGGGCCGATGTGTTTTATACACACACACTACAGAGGTGTACACACACACTATAGAGGTACATGCACATACACAAACACTACAGAGGTACACACACACACAACAGAGGTACACACACACATGCACTACAGAGGTACACACACACACTACAGAAGTGTTCACACACACACTACATGCGTACGTGCGCACACTCTCAGACACGTACACACACACACAAAATGTCAAAAATAACGTTGTTTTCTATGAATATATTATTTGTTTTACTTGTATAACACTAATCATAATCACATAAAAACCTTGGACTTTTAGGACCCTGACAGCACAGTGTTGCCCTGAGGCAACAAACCCAAATCTGATTCAGGGGGGTGGGGGGGTCAGATTTTATGATGGATATGTTATCAGGGACCTCCAAGCTCCCAAAAAATGGGGTGAAATATTTTTTTCCCCAAAAAATAAAAAGTCATGCCATAGAGGGTTAGGAAACATTATTGATTTAAGGTGATAGTATTTCAAATAACCCATGCTAATGGGTTCCTATCCCTTTAAAAAGCCTGAAGATGTCCAAAACTGATGCAAACACATTGACTTGTTGTTGTGTGTCTATCCACCTTTTTCTGAACATCAAAAACGTAAGCCAGTTTTGCTCTTTCGGTGGAATTTTATGTGTACGTTTCCATGGTTTCACGGTAATTGCATGGATTTTTTTTTTAATAAAAATCTGTAAAACGCATGGATCATCACACCAGCTTTTAACAATGGATATCACCCAAATGGACATCCGTGTTAAAAGCCAGCGCTAATAGATCCATGCATTTACCACAACTATGACAATGACTGAAACCATGGAAACGTAAAGACACAATTCCACTGAAAGTGCAAAACCGGCTTCTGGTTTTGACGTGCAGAATAAGGTGGCTAGTCCAGCTGATAGTGGAATTGATTCTATTAGCAGCCTTACCTGTGCAAACATTTTAGCTCTGTGTTTGGCCTCCACCAGTTATATATTCACCAGCTGCTCTGACTGTGGGAGGTAATGTTACAGTATTAATGGAGCATGATTCATATCAACATATAGGTGACTGATTATCTTAAGCCCAAACTGCATCAGACAGTAAGAAGCCCAGTACCCAATGACCTGCTAACATTTTGTTTCTGTACCACTGTCAGTGTCTCCAGGTTGATATTATGGTCATCAGTGTGTATGGTTACATCATTTTGTCATTGAGGACAGGTCTTAACCATAGACTGTAAAAATAATGGACGTAGCACCCGTGACATCACCCATTGCGTCATGTTGGATTTTACTTGCCATATTTGGAGAGGTGCGGCGGTTAGCCGGCCGAGAACCCGCCCACTGGCCTCGAAGCAGCGGTCTCCGGACCTGTCACTCAACGTTTCCGCACCCTGATTGGCCTGAATTTTAACCTAATAACAGTAAAACAGTAGAGTTTAAAAAAAATTCACCCCCCTCAGAGTGTGTGCGGGGGTAGAAACTATCGGTTGAGACAAAAAAAAAAAAATGTACCAGGCTGTTAATATGTTTTTTAAGCTGTAAAGTCGGCTATTTTAACATGGGGTTCAATTTGAGTTGCTCCCTTCTGGAGCCAGCCCCCAGAGGAAGCTGAGGGGATTGCAGTTTTCTGAACGCGGAAGTGAGCTTCACTTCTCAAACAGACAACTGCCCCCTTGGTCTTAACACTACAGTACCCATGAGCCTCTGCTTTCATCAGCACAGACAGAGGTGTGTGGCTGAGCTGAAGTCACATAGAAGTGAACTCATGGATGTCACATGAGCTGCAAATTTATGGAGACAGAACCCTGACATTAAAGCAGATATCAGTGGAATGTTTTTGTTAATATAAGTCCTAAATAGTCCTATTTTCCGTCAGCAATCACTTACATGAAGTATTTCAGCCTAAACACGAGTCTCTCCGTCACTCTGCTCTGCTGTAACCCGAGGAGAAAATTTTCCTTGTGGGATACAAGTGTTATCCAATGAGGGGAGAGAACGGCATGAAGGGCTGTGTGTGCAGCCAAGGGATGCGCGTGAATGTGGTGACGTAGCACGAGGACCAATTGATGCCTGACAAGGGCGGGGGCTGCTAACTCATGGTGCGTTCAAGGAAACTCGTACTTTGTGTTTTTCCTTCCTGTGAAGTCATACCAGTTCGATCTGGTACGAGTTCACGGGTCGGAAGTTACGAGTGGCCGTTATAGGGAACTTTCACAGACAACAGGACGGTAAAAACACGAGCTACGGGTTACCTGGAACGCTACCAAGTCGTAGTTGTGACTTTAAGCTGTAACTTACGGTTTCAAAAGCCTGCCTTGAACACAGCATTAGCCGAAACGGCCGTGCCGCTGTTATCTGCTTTAATAGTTTGCATTGAAAACAGAATTTGGCATTGTAATTACGAGTTTTGGCAGTGAAAATAAAATTTGGCATTGTAATTACGAGTTTTGGCAGTGAAAATAAAATTTGGCATTGTAATAACGATTTTTGGCAATGAAAATAAAATTTGGCATTGTAATAAAAGTTGTATTGACGCTGAAAAAAAAAGTATTGGCATTGAATAATGTAGTTTTCAATGTCAGTCTTTAGATTTCTTCTTCATGTCCATCTTTTTTCAGCAGGGACGGACTGGCCATTGGGCAATGTGGGCAAATGCCACTGCGGCCGCCTGGCGATGCGGCCGCAGGCGGCTCCACCAAATAGATAAAGTGGAGCGAAGGGTTGAATCAATAGGCGGCCGCGGCTGCAAATAAATAAATAAATGAAATAGGCTAAATAAATAAAGCGGAGCGGCTACGTTAATAGGCGGCCGCAAATTATGCATGGACTAACACAAAACTAACTCTTAAAATGTTTCAACATTAAAACTTATTCTAAGGGGCGGAGAGGGGGGTTACTGTAGGTTGTCTTGTCTCACTCTAAATCACGCACGCACGCACGCACGCACTGCTCTCCAGCAGGGACGTGCGGTCAGGGGACTCAATGGGTCTCATTCATGAAACGTGAGCAGCACGGATTTGTGTGTAAACCCTGAGCAGCGCAAATTTACGTGCGATTTCCGCATTCATCAATCTTTTAGTAGTGCTAATTTTTTCGTAGCTACTCACAAAATCTACACCTGCTCCGGACTGTGTGTAGCGCTTGTGTAAATGTAGGAATGCAAATAAATACTGCTTGTCACTGTTGAAAATTACAATTTTAATACGTATTACTCTCTCTCATGTTCAAAATACACCAACGCCTTTGAAACACGTAATTTAAACATGACAAACAATTAGAAATATTTGGAGAGAGAGGCGTTTAAGGGATTGGACACGCACAAACACGTCAAGGCTCCATCTAATGATGATAATAATCTGATATAAAACCGGAAAAAACTTTTTTGTGTTGCTACAGTATACGCTCGGTGGGCGCACACTTCACCCTGCGCAGCAGCACAGTTGGCACCGGTTTGGATGGAGCTGTGACAGACGGCTGGTGCTTCTGTAACAATATAACCTATATAACTTCATGTGTTGATACAACCATGCTCCTCTACAGCTGAGGCTGTGAAGAGCCTCCTCCTCCCGTCGCTGCTGTAGCTCTGTAGTTGTGTGTATTTTTTTTTTTTTTTTCATGTTTCATATCGAACTATTCTGGCTTTACTTCTTAAACGGTTCTTTAATAAACCAAGGATAGGCCTACTTAATTCACTAAATCTGTTTCTTCCCTCCACGCCTTTGACCTGTCCCAGTCACACCACTACGAACAGAAGAGAATTAAATATTTTTTCTGGACTCCACTTGACCCAAAATGACTTCGATCCGTGATCTCTCTTTTTTTCTCTCTCTCCCTCTTTCCTCGTTTACGTCATGGCCGCAGGTGAGCAGGATGCACCTACCTCCTAATATGGTGGTCAGGATCTCCTTATATGGCTATTCATGTATGGAGATCTATGCTAATTGCTGATCACCGGGGGCGTGTTGTTAGTTTACGATGGGTTGGCATTCATCATTTTACACACGTGTTTACGATCAAATCTGAGTTTCCCGCACCGTTCATGAATCCGGAGTAGAGTTTTAGTAGAGTGAGCTTTTATGTGCAAATCTACACACAGATTTACTCACGTTTCATGAATGAGACCCAATGAGTTTACCTCCGGCCAGGCAGCGGCCGTAGAAGCCACTCGCCGTCTCGTTGTATTTCAGAGAGGCACAGAGCTGCTCTGCCTCTCCTGCCCGTACGGTGTGTATGCGCAGTATGTTCCCCCAGACTTGTAGCCTACGCCAAGGAGGCTACGTTGCCTCATTGCGTAACCCCAAGTGTGAGCGTCGCCTACGTTTACGTTGCCTTCGTGAATTGTAAACAAACAGACGCCCCCTCGAATTTTGCGTCCAGTAGTTTAGCGGGTATTACAACTGCAGTGATGGATAACACTACCGGAGAGGCTCAACAACTTTTTTAACTGCATTTGAGGAATAAACGGCAGCTTTTACCTGACGGAAACCAACGCCTGAGCTACGGTAGCTAACAGTTAACTTAGCAGGTTTTACCTACTTTCTCTCTCTCTCCCCCTCTCTTTCTTACACACACACACACACACACACACACACGAGGTTGCCTGTCATATCTGTTGTAGGCTATTTGTAATAATAGCTTGTTGAGTACAGTTAACATTATTGTTGCTTCGGTTTGAGTGTGGATTAATTGTTTGTTGTGTAATGTGAGTGGTGGTCTAATATCGTGATCCTGTTGTTGATGAGTTGGATTTTAATAACAGCTGATCTGTGTAGGCTACTGTAGCC
The DNA here is from genome assembly GCF_045865225.1 of Trachurus japonicus. NCBI lineage: Eukaryota > Metazoa > Chordata > Actinopteri > Carangiformes > Carangidae > Trachurus > Trachurus japonicus. The sequence continues at coordinate 26,442,167 of NC_140926.1, forward strand.
TAGATGGCGTGGATTGTGATGAGAAGGTGTTGCACACATTTTAAGACTTATCTGTGCAAACCATTGTGCAACCCCGACCCACCCCCACCCCCCCCCCCCCCATGACCTGAGAAGGCAATGTGGCCTCTCTCTGTCAAAATTGCCAGGGCCTCTTTTTGGTGCCAGTCCGCCACTGTTTTTCAGTGTGTGTTTTTTTACACTGGTTTTCAGTTTCATTTTTTTTTTTTCGGTTTCAATGTTCTTTTTTTCAATGCCAAGTTACTGTCAGGGTTTTGGCGTGGAGGAGGGGGGGGGGGTGTCTGAGGGGAGGGGCTAGGGACGTGAACGCGCCGGATTTTCACAATAAGAGCACCGAATCGCACTGAGATGCTGTCAACTTCGTGAGGTGAGTGAGTCAAACTCTGTTGTGGTTGATGACTTCATCACTGCTGCACTCATAGGTCACACGTTATGTTGTTTTTAATTTTTTCGACCTAACTTCTCCAACCAGTGTTTAAATTGTTGACCTGTAGCTAACGGTTAGCTCCGGAAGATAATCAACGCTAGCAATGCTAATTGTTAACAGGTAAACTAGCTAGCGGTTGTAGCTAATGAACAGCAGATGCTAACGTTACGTCTTTTGTTATTATCAGCTCTTTAACTGCACCTCATTTGAACATTTTCTTCTCTAAGTCTGTGAGAAATGTCCTCATTTATGGTAGAAGTGAATAAATACGCTAGTAAACGCTAGTTGTGTTCACAAATGTGTAACTTATTACCAGCATCATGTTTGTCCAGGCAGACTGTCACTACAAAGCAATCTAAACTACGTCTAAATGAAATATCAAAATCATGTGTGTCCCTATTTGGCAGATGTGGGTCCACCATGAGCTGATGCATGAACTCATCCTATGACAGCACCTGAATCAGCTTGAAACAGCCAGAGCTGGTAAGTTGAGAGTAACCAGTGAGTAGAGTCCATCATTTACACACATTTAGGGCATTTTGATCATCACATTTCCACAGACATGACTCATCATTTCATCTATTTATAAAATAATTAATAATTCATTTAATTTATATAGCGCTTTTCAATAACCCAAAGACACTTACAAAGAAACAAAAGAAACAGGGTAGAGAAAGTTTGAATTCAGTGGGGAAGCTTTTTGTCTTCTTCTTTGATATGGTGTATTTGTGTGGCAGCGTTATAGCGCCACGCCAGCTCCACACAGGCCTGGCACAATACTACAGTATTTTGAGTCGTGTACACACAGTCTGAAAGACCTCATCATTCCTTACTGTCCTTTTAGTTAGGGCTGGTTCAGGTAGCTCTGAACCATTTTATAGCTACACAGCTACAGTATAGGCTTAGACTGCTGGGGGACACATCACGTTACAGGAAGCCCTAGTTTCACTGTACTAGCTGTATATGTGACCAATAAAGTACCTTTACCTCTCCTCTCCTCTATTTTTGTGTTGTCATTATCTATTGTACTTTGGCCTTGGTCTTACACCCTCTCTGTGTTTTCCACAGATTTCTCTAGAGCTCCACCTGCAGCGCCTCCTTTCCTCTGCCCCTACACCAACCAGCCTGCCCATCAGTACTCCTGCTCTCCTGTGGATGGAGTGTCACTCACCTCAGATGCTTTTGAAGGAGCTTCAACATGTCTGCTTTCTGAGTCCCAAACTGTTCACAGCGAAACACAGCCTGCTTTCTAGTGCAAAGGATAGTACTAAGACACAGACATGCTGGGTGCTAGGAATTTATAAATGTTGAACAATTAATACATTAATTTGGAATTTATATTACCTCCAGAACTTCCATTGGCTCACAATTCCTTATCACATTCAGTTCAAAGTCCTTCTCCTCACCTTCAAAGCCCTCCAGAACCAGGCCCCATCCTACCTCACAGTCACTGACCTTGTTGGACCATCACACCCCCCTACTCAGAAGCAATGCAAGTCATCAGGGGAACTTTCTGAACCTTTCTTTTTTCTTCTTCTTCTTCTTGTTTTTGGAAATGAGTTACTTTCTATTGTTTTGATGCATTGTGTTCATTAATTAAATGTTGTAAGTTGGAACTCAGAACCTGACTCTGGTGTGTTTGTTAACTGCACTGTACCAACATTTTTTTTTTTTTTTCAACTATGAAGCATGAAACTTTGCTCAGTCCTAACCTCACTGACCTGCACTGGAGAGGCTGTATAACAGACTTATTATTCAAATTTCTTAGCATCTTGTCACTTATTGTAATACATTTATACATCAATTTACTGTAAATGTATTTCATTTAATTACCACCCATGATTCATAGCAGTATGTACCCATCCTACAACACACTATTTCTTTAGGCTAGTGGATATTTTATAGCACCCTCCAATTATTGGAGACATTTAGCATTATGATTGGCTTTTGAGTGTGGCAAGAAAGGAGACAATTGCGCAAGTAAAATGATCTCATCTTCAAGAACTGTTGCATTGCTTTACTAACAGAATTCGGCCATGTTGTGTACACCATCACTGATGAATACAAACAACAAAAATGCCACAATGATTTATGATGACTTCTCTTTCTGTGACCAGTATGAGCTACTGTGCATGTTTCATCAGGGCACTGGACAAAGAATAACCATCTCTTCTCTTATCATCATCCAGTAAATTAAAAGGCAGTGTTTACATATGAAAATTAATCAATGTACCCTACTACAACCTATAACTTTTATTGCTGTACACTCAAAGCTGAGCTGAAACTCATGCACACCGGCACGGATGGACAGGTGCGTCGGAGAAGACCCGTGTGGTCGAGAAACATGAACAAAGGCTCCCGCACACTGTCTTCACTTGCATAGGTTTATTAAACAACATTTCGGTCCTGAGACCGTCCTTGTGAACCTGATGGGTTTTTTTTTTTTACAATTGTTCGCACATATCAGATATCTTGTCATGCTTTCAACTGTGTGGTGCCTGTCTGGAACTCTTTTGCTACAGAAAAATTAAGTTAGGATGTGTTATGGTTAAAGTGAAGGTTCTCTTTATTGTCATCAGACACTTTACATACTGTAACTTGAGTCTTACAGTACTGCGTCTCTAACTGCAATATCTCTGATCCGATGGAGGGAGTTGGGAGAGGCTGTTCAAAAGGTGAGGAGTCTCTAATGATGCTTCTGCACTTGACAAACAACATTGTTGTGCCCACTCTGAAGTAGATGGGTAGTGTGACCCTATGATTGTTTCTGCTGACCTTATGAGCCTCTTGTCTGAAGCACTGTGTCAATCACTGATTAATAAAAATAATAAAACATACTATTTATTTATTTATTTATTTATTTACTCAAAGTCACCTTTACATAGTAAAACAAACAAGATAAATACAACAAAGAAGACAATTCAACACATGAACAATGAAACACAGAAGCTTATTACACTTGGGGATTAAAAACAAGTTTGAAAAGGTGGGTTTTGAGCAAAGATTTGAAAGCATTTCAGCCCGTACAGTCACAGATGTGTTGGGGAGAGTTCAAAAGGGAGGGGGCAGTGTTGGAGAAGGCTTTGTAACCCCAGGTTTTGTGCTTGGTACTGGGAGGAGGAGTGGAGGCAGTGGGAGGGGTGTGATGGTCCAACAAGGTCAGTGACTGTGAGGTAGGATGGGGCTGGTTCTGGAGGGCTTTGAAGGTGAGGAGAAGGACTTTGAACTGAATGTGATAAGGAATTGTGAGCCAATGGAAGTTCTGGAGGTAATATAAATTCCAAATTAATGTATTAATTGTTCAACATTTATAAATTCCTAGCACCCAGCATGTCTGTGTCTTAGTACTATCCTTTGCACTAGAAAGCAGGCTGTGTTTCGCTGTGAACAGTTTGGGACTCAGAAAGCAGACATGTTGAAGCTCCTTCAAAAGCATCTGAGGTGAGTGACACTCCATCCACAGGAGAGCAGGAGTACTGATGGGCAGGCTGGTTGGTGTAGGGGCAGAGGAAAGGAGGCGCTGCAGGTGGAGCTCTAGAGAAATCTGTGGAAAACACAGAGAGGGTGTAAGACCAAGGCCAAAGTACAATAGATAATGACAACACAAAAATAGAGGAGAGGAGAGGTAAAGGTACTTTATTGGTCACATATACAGCTAGTACAGTGAAACTAGGGCTTCCTGTAACGTGATGTGTCCCCCAGCAGTCTAAGCCTATACTGTAGCTGTGTAGCTATAAAATGGTTCAGAGCTACCTGAACCAGCCCTAACTAAAAGGACAGTAAGGAATGATGAGGTCTTTCAGACTGTGTGTACACGACTCAAAATACTGTAGTATTGTGCCAGGCCTGTGTGGAGCTGGCGTGGCGCTATAACGCTGCCACACAAATACACCATATCAAAGAAGAAGACAAAAAGCTTCCCCACTGAATTCAAACTTTCTCTACCCTGTTTCTTTTGTTTCTTTGTAAGTGTCTTTGGGTTATTGAAAAGCGCTATATAAATTAAATGAATTATTAATTATTTTATAAATAGATGAAATGATGAGTCATGTCTGTGGAAATGTGATGATCAAAATGCCCTAAATGTGTGTAAATGATGGACTCTACTCACTGGTTACTCTCAACTTACCAGCTCTGGCTGTTTCAAGCTGATTCAGGTGCTGTCATAGGATGAGTTCATGCATCAGCTCATGGTGGACCCACATCTGCCAAATAGGGACACACATGATTTTGATATTTCATTTAGACGTAGTTTAGATTGCTTTGTAGTGACAGTCTGCCTGGACAAACATGATGCTGGTAATAAGTTACACATTTGTGAACACAACTAGCGTTTACTACATCAAAAACGCGTATTTATTCACTTCTACCATAAATGAGGACATTTCTCACAGACTTAGAGAAGAAAATGTTCAAATGAGGTGCAGTTAAAGAGCTGATAATAACAAAAGACGTAACGTTAGCATCTGCTGTTCATTAGCTACAACCGCTAGCTAGTTTACCTGTTAACAATTAGCATTGCTAGCGTTGATTATCTTCCGGAGCTAACCGTTAGCTACAGGTCAACAATTTAAACACTGGTTGGAGAAGTTAGGTCGAAAAAATTAAAAACAACATAACGTGTGACCTACTTCATGAGTGCAGCAGTGATGAAGTCATCAACCACAACAGAGTTTGACTCACTCACCTCACGAAGTTGACAGCATCTCAGTGCGATTCGGTGCTCTTATTGTGAAAATCCCGGCGCGTTCACCATCCCTAGCCCCTCCCCTCAGACACCCCCCCCCTCCTCCACGCCAAAACCCTGACAGTAACTTGGCATTGAAAAAAAGAACATTGAAACCGAAAAAAAAAAAATTGAAACTGAAAACCACAGTGTAAAAAAACACACACTGAAAAAAGATGGACATGAAGAAGAAATCTAAAGACTGACATTGAAAACTACATTATTCAATGCCAATACTTTTTTTTTCAGCGTCAATACAACTTTTATTACAATGCCAAATTTTATTTTCACTGCCAAAAATCGTTATTACAATGCCAAATTTTATTTTCACTGCCAAAACTCGTAATTACAATGCCAAATTTTATTTTCACTGCCAAAACTCGTAATTACAATGCCAAATTCTGTTTTCAATGCAAACTATTAATGTCAGGGTTCTGTCTCCATACAAATTGTGTTTTCAGTCATGTTACGTAGGGCTGTCCCGATTAATCGACCTAATCGATTACGTTGATGACGTAAATACGTCGACACATGCAACATACCGTCGAGTTGTTTCCGATTACGTCGATGACGTTAATACAGGGCCGGCTCTAGCCATTTTGGTGCCCTAGGCGAGATTACTCTCAGGTGCCCCCCCCCCAACAATGATCATAATGATCATAACGATAACATAGCAGTGTATCTCTATGTCCCCTCTGACCCTGAGATACAGAATTTGCACAACAATCAGTAAAATTGCATTGAGTAAATCCTGGGTGAAGACATGAAAAAATTAGTCTCTTCACAATCATGAGAACAAACTGTTGTGGTGCTTGAAATGGGTATACGAAAGTCTGGGCTTCACAAAAGCAGTGGAATATACTGTATGATATAAGGCGATAAGTGTAGAAAAAAAATTGTGAAATTGCTTTTTGAGCATAAATGTTAGGCCTAACTGTCATTCTCACCAAATGTCTCAAATGTGGGATAACAGAAGCTAAATAGGCCTATTGACTTGACCCGAAATGAGAAATTGTCTCCAAATATCAACTAAATAGACAAAAAAACACACAAAATTTACAATATTTAGCCTATACAATGTACCCTATATATGTGTGTTGTCATTGTGGTACTGTTTGAGAGGTAAAAAAAAACAAAAAAACTAGTTTGATAGCTCAGCAGGTCTGAATACAGAGCTGGAGCTGATCTGGAGCTGTGGCCCACTGGCCCTGCTGTCTGAGCAGGCTGAAGTCTCAACTCTCTCTTCTTTTTTCATAATCTTCGTCATCAAATTAGTCAGAACTTTAAACCTCTGAAGCACCGTCATCATCCTCACTGCTTCTCTCTCTCTCTCTCTCTCTCTCTCTCTCTCTCTCTCTCTCTGAACGACTCTGCTGTTTCGAAGCGCTTCACAGTTGTTGTTTTGATTGACAGGTCGTCAAGGGCGTGTGGCCGTGCGTATTTGAAAGAGGAGAGCCTCCCAATCACAGTAGTTGAACTGCATTTCCACTGCATAAATGACCGAAATATGAAGAAAAAAAAACATATCGAGATGGTCACACAAACGCGCCGGCATTTGTGCCACACATCTAAAAATGTGGCGTTTCTAACAAGAAAACGGCTTGAGAGCATTCCTGCTGCAGACAGGTATCTGTGTGACTATACACAATTTAGGAACATGTTTGTCATTGTTTATTTATTTGTTTTGGGGGTTTTTTCGACACAGAAAACACTAAGTGAGGGGGCGCCAGCGGACATAAATCATTATTATTATCTTTTTTTATTTATTTTTTTTTCCCTTGACTGGCGGCGCCCCTCCAGCAGTTGGCGCTCTAGGCGACCGCCTATACCCGCTAAGACTAGAGCCGGCCCTGCGTTAATACGTCGACGGGTACAACCAAGGGGGCAGTTGTTGGTCTGAGAAGTGAAGCTCACTTCCGTGTTCAAAAAACTGCAATCCCCTCTTCTTCCTCTGGGGGCTGGTGTCAGAAAGCAGCATTCTCCATAGACCCCCATGTTAAAATCGCCGACTTTACATCCTCAATAAACATGTTAAAAGCCTGGTGTCAGAACGTTTTTTCGTCTCAATCGATAGTTTCTACCCCCGCACACACTCTGAGGGGGGTGATTTTTTTAAAAACTCTACTGTTTTACTGTTATTAGGTTAAAACTCTCGCGCAGAAATGTTGAGTGACAGGTCCGAGCAGCTCCGTGGACAGCTGCTTCGAGGCTAGTGGGCGGGTTCTCGACCGGCCAATCCAACATGGCGCTGTTCAGGCTGCCATATTTGTCACAAAAACGACTCCCCACAACCAATGGGTGACGTCGCGGACGCTATGTCCATTCTTTTTACAGTCTTTGGGTACAACACACCGTTGGGTTGTGAACCATAGACTGTAACACGTGCAGCAGAAAAACACATGCTGTACCACAGCAGCACCACGGCGAGGAACGAGCACCTGAAGCTGCAATATCGTTCCGTTCATTCATCTCCGCATAGCGCTCTTTCACCGTTATTGACGCTCTCTCTCTCTGTCTCTCTTACTCTCTCTAGCGCTCTTTCGCAGTTACTGACGCACTCTCTCTCTCACACACACACGCACACACACACAGAGAGCGAAGGGTGCGCGGTAAAAGCGAAACTCATCGCGGACCCCCGGCACCCCCCTCCCTCGTCGGACAATCAGACCACCTGCCACAGTCTCCTTGCTTTATGTCCTATCCATAGATGTAAACCAAGGGGGCAGTTGTCGGTCTGAGAAGTGAAGTTCACTTCCGCATTTAAAAAACTGCAATCCCCTCGAATTCCTCTGGGGGCTGGTGTCAGAAGGGAGCATTCCCCATAGACCCCCATGTTAAAATCGCCGACTTTACATCCTCAGTAAACATGTTAAAAGCCTGGTGTCAGAACGTTTTTTCGTCTCAATCGATAGTTTCTACCCCCGCACACACTCTGAGGGGGGTGAATTTTTTTTTAACTCTACAGTTTTACTGTTATTAGGTTAAAACTCTGACCAATTAGGGCGCGGAAACGTTGAGTGACAGGTCCGAGCAGCTCTGTGGACAGCTGCTTCGAGGCCAGTGGGCGGGTTCTCGGCCGGCCAATCCAACATGGTGCTGTTCAGGCCGCCATATTTGAGTCACAAAAACGACTCCCCAAAAACAATGGGTGACGTCACGGACGCTACGTCCATTCTTTTTACAGTCTATGATGTAAACACGTTTTTTTTTTTTTAAATCTACTCCGCTGCTGCTCTCTGTGCACCCGGACGCAGCACAGCATGCAGATCATAAGTGAGGGTGATGTCCTGCACCCCCGGCTTAAAAAACAATCCTAGAGGAAACACTGGTCTGCTCCATGACTATAGGCTACTAAATAAATGTGCCTATTCAAAATCACTGTGCTAATATTTCAGTGTGTACTCTGCTTTATCTGTCTATTTTCCAGGTTAAAGCAAACTGATGTGGCACAGTTTTTCCCCTCCAAAAAAAGATTATTTAGCATGCTGTGTTGGCTAGCTCTTTTACTTTCCAATACGCTCATTTTCATAACCACGTTTGACATTAAGCCCCCTCCACCCCATCACCACCATCAGTCAGAACTAGTATACCTGAGGAGAACATGTTTATATATGAACTACCACATCAGCTATTCTTAGCTTCTTATGTAAAGTCTGTTTACAGTGAGTCTGCTGAAGTTAGTTAGCCATTTTAAATGGAGTTTAAGGTGCAATAGTCTGACAGCTCGTGAGGTGTGTGTTGCTGCAGCAGAGGAGGATTAATTCCAGATGATAAAAAAAAGAATAAAAATAAGTCTGATGCGTCTCTTGACATCTTTGCTGCAGATAATCTGGCAGGCGGCCAAGAATTACAGCTGTCACGACAAGCATCACGACGAGCAGCTCAGAGCGGCACGAGCCTGACAGGAGAAGGTGTGAGTCTGTGACTGATGGAGGAGATACACACTTTTACAAGTGAAGACAAACTTTCCCACAACCCCAAAATCTCTTGCACTTGCACCAACTGCTCTTCAAAAACGGGGGAAGCGTCTTCTAATTGTCTCCCCTTGAATATGATACATTCATCTGACATTTTAGACAATCTAAAATTACACACACCACAAGCTACATACAGTAGACTGACTAACAGTACTTTGATTAATGTACAAACAATTGGGATACAGCCATGTAAAACATGAACTATTAAAGGGATAGTTCACCCAAAATTGAAATTTCACTCATTATCTACTCACCCTCATGTGGACTAAGGGCTTGGAGTAGTTTCAGAGTCCTCTGTGGCTTCTCTGAGTTACAGGGGGTCTCGGCGTTACAGTGCATGTCCATATAACGGTTGCAAATGGATACCAACTGTCTTCGTAACAAAAAGACACACCAAAAAACATCCAAATACCTCCATGCTGCCCGTATGTAATGTCCGTCTTGTATTGAAGCCCCGAAATGTGAAATTGTCCCCCAAAAAAAAGAAAAAGTCTATATTTCAAGCTTGTTTGTAGTGTAACAGAGTTGAAATGCACCTTTATTATTTATTATATTTTGTTTGTGAATTTTATCTTATTTAAATAGTTTTCTTTTCTTTTTGCCTCTAAGAGGACGTTTTGCTTTCTTTTTGTCCCTCCTGGGCACCTGTAGCCCTACAGGTTTGTGTAGCCCCTCCCTTCTTCCCCTCACAGAAATGTTTTCCATGACTGAGGGTGAGTTTCGGCTTGGAAAGTCCCGCCGACATTTTTTGTTTGTTTTCCATGAAAATGTGGTCTTAAGTCAGTGAATGTGTGAGGAAAAGTGTGCATGAAGGATGTAAATATGTTTAGCTGTGTTTTTAAGTTCAGATAGCCTTCCAAACACTATTTTGTTACGAATATCGGCGCCACTCGGCTGCCTCGTTATAAGCTACATGAGACTGTTGTGCTGTGTGTGTGTGTATGTAAGTAACGAGTACTCCTCTGTATGTTTAGGCGTGAGCCACAAAGACGGATGCCGACATTTTGTGCATAATTGTCGCCCGCAGGTTTGTGGTTTTATTTTATTTTATAAAGTTTTAAACGTAGTAAATTCTGCGTGTTTTTGTTTTGCCACAGGATGGCGCTAATCATTCATTTAACACACACACCTCACATTTTACAGATAGTTTGGTTTTGTAATTTTCTTTTAAGATATTGTAAATGTAAAAATGTGTAACGGACAGAAATGTTTTCCATGACTGAGGGCGTGAGCCACAAAGACGGATGCCGACATTTTGTGCATAATTGTCGCCCGCAGGTTTGACTGGAGAAAATAAATGCTGTGAACACTGCAGACCCCCTCTCCTCATTGTGTCGATCCACAAGTGTTACACTGGTGCCGTGACCCTTCGGATCTTCAGATCAGCTTGATGCTTGTCGCCGCGGATGCTGCGCTGCTGTCCTGATCGACGGTTCATGATTATTGTGTGGTCAGATCTCAAAATACAGTGTGTTTGGGGACAGTGATTTTTTTTTTTTTCTCCAGTGGGTTGGTAACTTTCGTCAGTGTAGGCATTTTTTTTTTTCCTTCTGAAACTTACCTTGGTTTTTCGATTGCATTTTGTTTCTTGTATTCACACAACGCAAGTACATGTAATTATCGGCAAGTTTAATGATTGTGGGGATCTGCTAAGCTAACAATGGATAAGTTTACTACCCCTGTGTTGCCAAGAGGTAGGGGTGTTTTGTTTCCTGGTCTTACTGACAGTAGAGAGGTAGGGCATTCAAGGATCACAGCTGATGGGTGTACAGATTTGGGGTTAGGTCGAGGTCCACTGTTCACTCCTGGTAATGAGTTCATGAGGGAGAGACCCCACACTTCCACACCTAACAGTGACGCTGATGCCATCCACCATCTCACTGACATGGTAGGGCAGTTAGGTGCTCAAATTGGTGAGTCCATTGTTACAAAGCTAATGTCAGCTGGTGTTGTAAATATGCATAGTGACCACCAGACTACATCTACTGCACAGAACACACACAATGAAGTTAGCAAGCATGATCTCCAACATTTGACAGTTCATGTTAAGTCTGACAAAGACCTCCAGACATTTAGAGGTGACAACACTGACAAGTATTCAGTTCAAGACTGGATTGTTATGACTAAGACTTACCTCAAGAGACACAATGTTCCTGTACACGATCAGGCGGAAGAAGTTTTGAACCATTTGATGGGCAAGGCCAGAGACGTCGTGCAGATTGCATTGCGCAGTGATCCTACACTGAATGTTAAACAGGGACCTGAACTAATATACAATGTCCTTCTCCAGTATTTCAGTGATGCTCCCTCATGTCTCCCCCTCGCTGACTTCTATGCTACTCTGCCCAAGCACAGAGAGAACCCAGTAGACTACTGGATAAGACTGAACAAAGCAGCGGACCTGGCTCTTGAGGGTCTTCACAGACAGGGGAAGCAGACGGAAAACATGAATGATGAAGTAGCTCTTATGTTTGTCAAACACTGCCCCGACCCAGAACTGTCCTGCATCTTAAAGTGTAAGCCACTTCATGAGTGGACCTCCCGTGATGTTCGACAAAGAATTGATGACTACCAGAGAGAGATGAGGGCTAGTGGAAGGGCCGCTGGAGCTGCGCAGTTAAAGAGTCACATCACTGCTGTCGCCTCTGAGCAGCCCAGTCCACCGTCAGTGAGCCTGCCAGTGTCCGAAGAGTGTCACACCCCAGGTCCCTCTCCTCTCTCCCCCCAAGCTCAGTGTCATGTGTACCGTTCGCCTCTCACTCCCCCAATGTCCGCTCCTATTCTAAATGAACCCCGCCGTTCCACAAGCCTGGCCTCTGCTCCAGCGGTGGCACAAAATCTCCAGCAGACAGAGGAGAGACTTCTCACCCGCATGGTTGACATGTTCCAGGAGATGATGGATAAAATGGAGCAGCGCAACACTGTTCATCAAAGTCAAGGTGGGAGATTCCAGCGTGCCACACGGGGTCGACGTCCCAGGGAGGCAGCCTGTAGAATCTGTAATGATACACGCCACACCACCATTTCTCACTGCATGTCTGACAGACTGTGTTTTGCCTGTTTTGCCCCTGGCCACACCAAGCTGAACTGTACTGCCAATAGCTCTCCCCAGCCCCAGTCTGAGGGAAACTAACTGACCTGTATTCGGAGGGAGGCAGTACGGGTCTCGACACAAACTCCCTATCTGATGACATGTCTGATGCTGAAACTGTTTACACATCCACCAGAGACTCCTGCACTGACTCTGAAGTTGTTTATCAAAATATTCACAGAGTTAGGAATAGTGACAGTCTCTTTTACACACCTGTGACTGTGGGTGGGGTTGTTACATTGGGTGGCATGATGGATAGTGGCTCGATGGCCTGCAGCATTAGTGAGACAGTGGAGATGAGATTGAGGGAGACTGGTGTGCTATCTGACCAAAAACAAATTGATGTGAATGTGACTCTTATTGGCTCTGGGGGTCTTTGTGTGAAACCAAAGTGTGCTTTTGACATTGAAATGGTAGTGTATGGCTGTAAGATGCTGGTCCCCACACTTGTTGTCCCTGGTCAACATGATGAGTTAATACTGGGAACTAATGTCTTAAAACACATCCTGCACCAGTCTAAACTAGGTGACACCTATTGGAGAACAGTTTCTGGCCCCTGCTCACCCACTGATCCAGAAGTGGAACGTTTCCTGTCCATGCTGGCTGGCCTGAACCCCTGGAGAGGTGGGGATGCTCCTGACAGGATCGGCACAGTCAGGTGTAACTCAGCTGTCTGCCTGGAGCCCGGCCGTGAGTATCTCATCTGGGGAAAACTGCCCAAGAACACTGCTGTTTCACCAGGCAGCGCCGTCATGACTGAACCGACGTCATCCCGCTCAGCACTTAGAGGTGTGTTGGTTGCGAGGATTGTGACTCCAATGTGGGGAGATAGGTGGGTCCCTTTAAAGCTGATTAACACCTCTGACAGGTCTGTGCTGTTGCGACGCAATGCTAAACTGGCTGATGTTTACTCCTGTGTGGCCCTTGAAGACATGGATGTTGCCCAGCCCTCAGGAGCTCCCACAATCAGCTGTGCCACCTGCCGCTGATGTGAACTCTGTGAAAGACAAACTCAGGTCGGTTGGACTGTGCAACATTGACATTGAGTCGTGTGAGGTTTCAGATGACTGTAAGAGGAGGCTGACTCACCTTGTTTTACAGTATGAAGATGTCTTTTCACGCCACCAATTGGACTGTGGGGAAGCAAAGGGTTTTGTACACCGCATTCACCTGTCTGACAACAGGCCATTCAGGCTCCCATACAGGAGAGTGCCCCCTAGCCAGTACCAGAAGCTGCGTCAAGTACTGAGTGAGATGGAGGAAAGAGAAATCATCAGAAAATCAACAAGTGAGTACGCATCGCCACTGGTACTGGTGTGGAAAAAAAATGGAGACCTCCGCATCTGTACAGACTTTCGCTGGTTGAATAAGAGGACCCTGAAGGATGCTCATCCCCTTCCCCACCAAGCGGATTGTTTGGCTGCTCTGGGTGGCAACTGCCTCTTCAGTACTATGGACTTGACTTCGGGTTTTTACAACATGCCACTACATGAAGATGATAGAAAGTATTCTGCCTTTACTACTCCTATGGGGTTATACGAATACAATCGTCTTCCACAGGGTCTCTGCAACAGTCCCGGTAGTTTCATGCGCATGATGACCAGTATTTTTGGGGACCAAAATTATCTAAGTCTGTTGTGTTATTTAGATGATTTGTTGGTGTTTGCACCTGATGAGGACACTGCTTTGCAGCGCCTAGAAATGGTTTTTGACAGGCTGCGCAGCCATAACTTAAAGTTGGCCCCTAAGAAGTGCTTTTTCCTCAGAAAATCTGTCAAGTTTTTAGGTCACATAATAGATAAGAGGGGTGTTTCAACAGACCCTAGCAAAGTTGAGAGCATCACAAACATGACAGGTGCGGATCTGATGGAACCTGATGATGTGACCCCATCCCAGAAGCGGATAAGATCATTCTTAGGGATGGTAAATTACTATCAACATTTTGTGCCTGGATATTCTGCCATTGCCAAGCCACTCTTTAACCTGCTGAAGGGTGTGAAAATGAGAGGAAAGAAACACAAAACCAAAATGTCAAGCAGGAAGCTACACTCTTCTGACTGGACACTGGAACAGGAGCAGGCGTTTGAGAAACTGAAATCCTCATTGATTCACAGTGTTGTCCTGGCCCACCCTGACTTCACACGCCCCTTCCTACTGTCAACTGATGCGTCCCTGGACGGCATAGGCGCTGTGTTGTCACAGATTCAAGACGGCGAAACACGTGCCAGACCAATAGCTTTCGCCAGCAAGTCATTGTCACAGTCCCAGAAAAATTATCCAGCTCATCGTTTAGAGTTTCTGGCTTTGAAATGGTCAGTCTGTGACAAGTTCAGTCACTGGTTAAAGGGCCACAAATTCACAGTTTGGACAGACAATAACCCGTTGACTCACATACTGACAAAGCCAAAACTAGACTGTTGTGAGCAATGGTGGGTTGCTAAACTGGCGAGCTATGACTTTGATATTAAGTATGTACCGGGCAGCCAGAACAATGTTGCTGACGCCTTGAGTCGTGTGCCGTTTGTTAAAGAGAGTGTTGGCTGCAGGCTGCTTGTTGAACCCTATGCAGGTCTCCTCTCTACAGCCGTGGATATGTCGAGTGTGTTGGTCCAGGACGCCTTCAGGTCATCTAGTGGTCATGGGAAACCCACCCCACCAAGCAAAACTACCCAGTCCCCGTGCAGCCCGCTTGCCCTGCACACTCAGTGTATTGCGTCAGAGGATGTGTCTGCTGTCTTGCAGTCTCACGTTGAGTGGGATGCTGGTTCAAGGGCCCGTGCTGTTGATGTTTTGCAGTTCCTGCCTCAGTTGATTCCACCTGGCCTAGACGCCTTACCTGCTTACACTGAAAAAGAGCTTGGTGATAAACAGTTGGAGGACAGGACTCTCTCTCGTGTTTTGGTCTATGTTGAGAGGCGCAGGCGGCCTTCTAGGAGAGAGAGGTTTAATGAGTCTGTTTCTGTCACAAGATATTTGAAACACTGGGATAGGCTCACTGTGATTAATGGCGTGCTGTATAGGATCTCAAAGGACCTGAAAACCAGGGGAAAGCGCTTTCAATATGTTGTTCCTGATACACTCAGGCCTGAGGTTCTGCAAGGTGTTCATGATGGTGCTGGCCACCAGGGCCAGTTCAGGAGTCTCAGCTTAACAAGACAGAGGTTTTTTTGGCTGTCCCTTGACAGAGATGTGAGAGACTATGTTCGCCACTGTCAGCGGTGCATTGTCAGCAAGACAGCTGAGCCTGAGGGAAGGGCTCCCCTGGAGAGCATAACATCGACCAGACCGCTGGAGCTAGTCTGTATAGACTTCTGGTCAGCCGAGGACTCCAAAAATAGATCTATTGACGTTTTGGTGGTTACTGACCATTTTACCCGGATGGCTCAGGCGTTTCCATGCAAAGACCAGACGGCTAAGCAGGTGGCAAGGGTTCTCTGGGACCGGTACTTTTGTGTTTTTGGGTTCCCCGAAAGGATCCATAGCGACCAGGGTGCGAACTTTGAGAGTCACCTGATAAGTGAGCTCCTCAAGGTCTCAGGCGTCAGGAAGTCTCACACGACCCCCTACCACCCCATGGGTAATGGGAGCGTGGAACGGTTTAACCGGACCTTGGGTGGCATGATCCGTGCGTTGTCTCCTGAAGAAAAAGCTGACTGGCCTAGACGTTTACAGACTCTGACGTTCATGTATAACTGTGCGGTTCACGAGACGACAGGCTTCCCTCCTTTTTACCTAATGTTTGGTCGTGTCCCCCGTCTTCCTGTTGATGTCCTCTTCCGCTCTGTCCTCCATGACTCCGTTGTGACCAGCTATGAGAAGTATGTGGCATCTCTCGCCGACGATCTGAAAGAAGCGATGGTGATAGCTCAAGATCATGCCAAGAAAGAGCAGGGCAGGCACGCTCAGCTATACAACAGGAAAGTGAAGGGGTCCACCATTGAGATCGGTGACAGGGTACTTCTGGCCAACAAAAAGGAGAGGGGTAAGAAGAAGCTTGCCGACCGATGGGAGTCAAATATCTACACTGTGGTTGATGTGAACTCAGAGACTCACACATACAGGATCCGTGACACTGTGTCTGGACATGAGAGGGTGGTTCACAGGAATCTGCTGATGCTGGCCAATTTCCTCCCTGTGATTGAAACAAGTGAAATGTCCGACCTTGCCTCGTCCGTTCCTGAGACAGTCTGTGAGACTGAGTCAAGCCTTGATGCTGGAAATGACAGTACCTCACCTGTGGATGAAGATCATGCCCCATTAACTGATCCAGAGCCTGTGGACTCAGAGATGAGGACCATAGAGTGGGTCACACAGTTGTCCGACCCGCCTTTGTCAGAGACACACATTACTGACGTGACCCCTGTGACCCCTGATCTCCAGGAGACCTCACTCTCACCTAAGAGCCGTGTGGCTGACCAGTCTGTGACCAGTGACTCTAGCTTTTTGACTGCTGTGAACATTGCACCTCATGTGAGACACTCAGACCCTATTTCTGATGATGTGACTCAGACAGATGTTAACCCAGGTACTTGTCTCACATTTGACCAGACCTCACCTCGCTCTGACCTCTCTGACACGCACACTCACGTCAGGTCAAGATTTGGTCGTCTGGTTAATCCTGTGAACAGACTGATACAAACCATGTCTAGGCAAGATGTGACACAGGATAAGTTCAATGTCAAAGCTGTATGTAGATCCATGTTCCAGGCACTTACTGACTAAGACTTTACTCAGGTAGCCTTTACTGGCATTTTTGTGTTTCTGTGGTAGTTCATCCCCCCCTTGTATTGTGAGCCTGACTATGCTATGTTTAATGGGTTCTAGTGGGGTGTAGAAGGCACCCTGTTGCCAGTTGCTGGATTGAGGGATAAGCGCTGCTCTCATACCACTTCATCCTTATGGGATACATGTAGTGTTGGATTCTTTTGTGCTGGCCCCTTGTGATTTCTTGTGTTGTGGCGGTCTCTTTCGTCGACGCTGTATTGTGTGTGTGCTCTAATTCGATAAAATTCAGTGGGGGTGGGTGTAACAGAGTTGAAATGCACCTTTATTATTTATTATATTTTGTTCGTGAATTTTATCTTATTTAAATAGTTTTCTTTTCTTTTTGCCTCTAAGAGGACGTTTTGCTTTCTTTTTGTCCCTCCTGGGCACCTGTAGCCCTACAGGTTTGTGTAGCCCCTCCCTTCTTCCCCTCACAGAAATGTTTTCCATGACTGAGGGTGAGTTTCGGCTTGGAAAGTCCCGCCGACATTTTTTGTTTGTTTTCCATGAAAATGTGGTCTTAAGTCAGTGAATGTGTGAGGAAAAGTGTGCATGAAGGATGTAAATATGTTTAGCTGTGTTTTTAAGTTCAGATAGCCTTCCAAACACTATTTTGTTACGAATATCGGCGCCACTCGGCTGCCTCGTTATAAGCTACGTGAGACTGTTGTGCTGTGTGTGTGTGTATGTAAGTAACGAGTACTCCTCTGTATGTTTAGGCGTGAGCCACAAAGACGGATGCCGACATTTTGTGCATAATTGTCGCCCGCAGGTTTGTGGTTTTATTTTATTTTATAAAGTTTTAAACGTAGTAAATTCTGCGTGTTTTTGTTTTTGCCACAGGAAGGCGCTAATCATTCATTTAACACACACACCTCACATTTTACAGATAGTTTGGTTTTGTAATTTTCTTTTAAGATATTGTAAATGTAAAAATGTGTAACGGACAGAAATGTTTTCCATGACTGAGGGCGTGAGCCACAAAGACGGATGCCGACATTTTGTGCATAATTGTCGCCCGCAGGTTTGACTGGAGAAAATAAATGCTGTGAACACTGCAGACCCCCTCTCCTCATTGTGTCGATCCACAAGTGTTACAGTAGCAGAAGCTCCTCTTCCCGGTTCGTCAAATTTGGACGAACCAGGGTCTGTCCTCTTCCCAGTTCATCCAAATTTGACGAACCGGGAAGAGGAGCTTTGATAAGCTTCCGCTACAAACAAGCTTGAAATATAGACTTATTTAATTTTTTTCAGAACAATTTTGCATTTCAGGGCTTCAATACAAGACGGACATTACATACGAGCAGCATGGAGGTATTTGGATGTTTTTTGGTGTTTCTTTTTGTTACGAAGACAGTTGGTCTCCATTTGCAAGTCAGTAGCAGCCCCCTCTGTGAGGAGGTGGGGACACTTCTAACATGAATCTGTGGGCAACAGATTGGAATTGTATTTGTCTAGGAAGACATTTCACATCTTATCCAAGTTCCCAGTGCAATGCATCAGTCTAACTAGTCCTCTAAGACTAGTGAGGGCCAGTTACCTTCCATTCAGTCTGTTGCCCAGAGATAACGATGACCTGGATAAATGAGAATATCTATAGACATTCTAAAATGAATGGGTATGACTGCACCTTCATTTGGCACAGTGCACAAATGGAGGCATTGAGTTGTTTCAAAATAAACTACACTGTTCCTGTTCTCTGTAATGAAGTCTGCTGCCAGAGAGAGAGAGAGAGAGTGTGTGGAGGGGGCTCTCTCTCTCTCTCTCAACCCACTTTTCTCTCTCTCTCAGGAAAACAGGAGCTGGGAAATCTTGGGAGGGCAGCCCCACACATCACAGGAGTGTTAGGATGTAGGATGAAGACTGGTTGCCATGGTAATTGAACTGGGTTGTCATTGCCCCCCCCTTCTTCCCCCTACACACACACACACACACACCCTTTTCTCCCTCTCTTTATCTTCCTCTCTCTCTTCAGCAGGGTGTTTTGCAGTCAGAATTGATCTGCATACTGCCTACCTGTTCATATTTCATGGCTCTACTGTAATGGACACACACACACACACAGAGAGAGAGAGAGAGAGAGAGAGAGACTGGATGTAATGGGTTTGTGTTAGGCAGCATATTGGAAATGCCAAGCCAATGTCTTGGAGGCTAAATCAGCCACTGTGTGTGTGTGTGTGTGTGTGTGTGTGTGTGTGTGTGTGTGTGTGTGTGTGTGTGTGTGTGTGTGTGTGTGTGTGTGTGTGTGTGTGGCAAGATGAACAAGGCGTGCTAGTCTGATACTGACTTCTAAAAATACCTGCCCTGCACACATTCTCACGCACACACACACACACACACACACACACACACACACACTGTCAGATTGTGATGAAGACAGTTTATCCATGTAAAAGCAAACGGCAGAGGATCACATGCTTCTCTTAATGATGTTACTGTAAACTAGATTTAGCAACACTGATGTCTACTAGCTACGAGTACTTCTAGTACTAATACATTTATTACTCTCGTACCATCCCCACTTTCATTTACCAGTTTGTTGACTTTGACTTAGGCCTGTCTATTGTAATATTTTCAATATAACCTGTTTTTCAGTCTCTTCTCTCTTTCCCTTTCACTCTGTTTGCTCTGGAGGGACACAGTGACAAAAACTGAGTAGCTGATAGTTTGTTCTGTGTCACTTTTTGTTACTTTGTCTCTGAATGAACATAGTTACTGATGCTCAAACAGTTCACACACCAACTTTAATGAAAATGACCACCAAACAAACAAGGCATTAAGACTCACTGACTTCCACACATATGCATACAGAAATGCACACAAGATCAGCATCTAAAGTCAGTCCGTTGTTGTAAAATGTAAATTGCCTACTTCCCACACAAGTACATCTGTCATTTAAATACATTCAGAGCTGCCTCTCAGAAGCTTTAGCAAGGATTTCTCTTTACTGTAATAGATCTGCTCCTTTCACAATAAATAAGACATGCAGACATCATTTTGTTGTTAAACTGCTTCAGAAACTTCACATACTTTACATATCATTCTGTCTCGCTCCAAGTGGCATAGGAGTGTCTGAATTATGATTTTTGTCTTCTGACAGCTAGCATCATATCAATTTTTTTGATTGCCTTTGTCAATCATATGCACATATTGTCCAAGTGGTAGCGGGATTCTTAATGAAATGTTACAAAGGCCAAGTAGTTGCATGATGAGAAGTGGTGGCTGTATAAGGTGTTTCTCTCAGATGGCATAATGTTTGTATGTTTGTATTAAAACCCCCCAAAAAAATTAGTAAGGTGGTTGCCACAACTCCTCTCTGCTTGATTTATTTTTTTAAATAGTTAGGCTACTATGATGTTTTATGAAGTGGTTTTACATAGATTCAAGATGACAACTATAATTGTTTCGATTCAATTGTGGAGAGAGGCCCGTCTCTTTGCACAAATGATATGAAGTGCACGAGGCTGGTTAGGAGCAGTCTATAAGGCTGGTTATGAAGATAGTTGTTGTGTTACTGGTTGTTGCTGTCCTGATGGTGAGTGCATGGAAGTTGCTAGTGTTTAGGCTGGTTGTTAGAATGCTGACAGCTGATGGTTGAGATGTATCTAGGCGCTTCCTATGTATTTTAGATGGTTTTAGAAGTTTTGTTACATTAGAATTCTTTGCTACAAGCTTCCGTAGATGTTTGGGGTGTTTTTCATCAACCTGTTTTTCATCAACCTGGTTACAACAACATGATCTGAGCTAGGGTGTTGTTGATAGTTTGGTTGCTAAGTTGCTAACATGTGGTTGCTACGTGTATGTTTAGGCTGGAGTAAGGCATTACAAAGAGAAAACAGGTCACAGCAGGTGGAAATTCTGTGAGTGAGATCTCCGTCTCCTCAAGTCCTCAACTCAGAGATGATGAAACAGGGGAAGTTCTGGGGGTTTTTTTTATGTGTTTTCAGTAATAGGTCTGTAAAACGTGTGATGTTTTTGTAAACAAAACTGCATATTTGCTCTACACGATCTTTAATGAAAACTGAATCACCACCAGGACTGAGCTAAATTTCCAACACACTGATCTGCCATTGATGACTCAAAAAAAGTCCACTTCTGTATCTCTGAGGTGAACGTTCTCAGTTCTACACTGTGCAGACTAGTAGACGGTGGATCAAACTGCAGACGTGTTGTAATTCATCTCATCTTACCTGCAGCTTCTCCACTCAAAGACAAGATTCTGAAACAAAACCTCAGACTTTACAGCTTGTCAGACCTTTGTTCATGCAGACACAGAGAAACTGTGAAACTCTGTATGGTTTCAACAGAGAATGACGGAAAATTATGTTTTACCATTCCTCATTTTCTGATGCTCTTCACCTTTTCATCGCCCCTGTCTGTGCCTCATCATCCTCCCCTCCTCTCCCTTGTCCTTCTCTACACTCACAAGCTAGAGGTAATTTCTAATGCTTTACTTTTCACCTCCACAGCTTTGCTTTGTTCTGACTGGAGCTAAATTTCTTTATCAGTGGATATATTCAGTACAGGTGTGAAAGCAGAAAGCTGTTATCCCTTCTCTAACATTCATAACTCTGAATCAAATGAAATTACAATACAGGTGTTACATCCCTAAAACACAGACACTCTTCTTAGCTACACTATTTGCTTTTTTCTTGTTTGAAACATACATCTGTCTTCTATGGATCAACACTTCAAAAGAACACAAACGCACCCCGTAACCTGTAATCTCTTGACAGATAAGATTACACAAATATACACATCGTAAAATCGTATATAATAAATAACGTTATCCACCGCTCCATGGATTGATTTCTCACCGGCTTCCAAAATCAAATGCACATGGCTGAGAGGAGGGTTAGCAACACAGAGGAAAAGTGACCAGACTTGCATAGTTCTCCTTTAAAGGGATAGTAGCATAGTACTTTAATTGCAGTAGAAGACTCTGCACTCCTCCCGTTAGCAACGCCACCCAACTGCTGATCGGCGTGCACTAACCCTGGGCGGAGGGATACGTGAGTTGGTTAGGTCCACATAAAAACTGCGTTTTTCCTGCACTTTGAGGGGCTGGAAAAAATTATATTATAGCGAACAATGGAACTGTGTATTTTTTTTCAGGTAAAACCTCTTTTAGGCCGTGAAAATAGGCCGTTTCTTTGGGTCTGCACTGTATGTTGTAAATCTCTGGGCAGGGCTATGGGCTGGCGTTGCTAACGGGAGGAGTGCAGAGAGTCGTCTACTGCAATTAAAGTACTTAGGGGCTATTTGTAGATCATACAACCCCACTTAAAAAAAAATGCTACTATCCCTTTAACTTAATAAAGTGATGCAGCAGGTGCTGTTTAGCCCAGTGAGTAGAGTGGTGCCACATCATGTACAGAGGCTACAGTCGGCCCCCAATCCGCATCGGGCGGCCCTTTGCTGCATGTCATTCCCCCTCTCTCTGCCTCCCCATTTCCTTTCTCTTTCAACTAACCTGCCAATTAAAGGCAAAAAAACCCCCCAAAATATACTTTTTTTTTTTTTTTTTAAAGTGATGCAGTAGCAGCCTTAGGATGAAAACATTGTAGCTTTGAGTCTGGATCAAAACCTCTGGGATATTTGGTAAAGTCCACATGAGTCAGCTCCCATAGTGTCCTCTATAAAACAAGGAGTAAGAGTAGCCTACTCCTGTCATGTGGACTGTCCTCCAGATTACTTTGAACACCACACAGTGACCAAGGACAATGACAGTGGCCAAACCGGTAAATAAAGGCCATGAAAACCCATTTAAAACTCACTCCTGGTTCTGTTAATGAATTAGTGTTGGGAGTCCTGCGCTGGTCCTCACAGCTGAGCGCCTCTCTCCTCACCCCTCGGCCCAGAACAAACTACTGTACTGTGGGATCAGATACAGAACACTAACAGGTGAGCTGAAAGGAGCACTCTGTTGTCATGGAAACAAGTTGCATGATCCCCTTTTTTTGCCCTTGCTCAGACAAAGTGCTGCAGGTTACACTTTCCCTGAGAGAGGAGAGAGGTTTGTGTTTGAGTGTGAGGTCAGGCCGCCCTCACACACGCTGTGCCCCAGAACAGGGAAACTTTGAAATCACCACTCTTCTGTTTTCATTTTTTATTGTCTCTCCAGGTGCTCCGTTCTTTCTAAACAACCAGAGTCTGAGTGCTCGCTCTTCAGCTCAGACAAGCTAAAAGCTCTGTCCTGTCAGGTCACAGCAGTAATGGTTCGCCGGCATCCCTCTGTGACCTTTAACCCCTCACTTAGTTGCTCATAATCATAACATGTGAGTTTCTGTCCTGTCGGCTGTGAGGGAGTCTGTCAGCTAAACATGCTAAATGTCAGCTGCTGTTGCTGCTGCTGCTGCTGCTGCTGCTGATGATGATGATGATGTGCTTAACATTAGCTGCTGATGTGAGTGAGGAATGATCTAATGCAGTCGTCTGGCTGAAGCGAGGCACTGGGGGAGAATAAAATCACAGGCTTTGCTTCAAAATGTCACCAGAGCATTTTTACAAACTGCAGTGTTTGGTTTGTAGAAAGCTTCAACATTTCAGCCTGTCGAACACCATCTGTACAATTCTGTGTGTGTCCCGTACAGGTGAGGAGCCACACACACTGCTGCTGTTAGAGGCACTTTTTTCATGATGCATGGATGGATTAAAACACAAAGCACCAAAGCGCCTTAAACCCTGCTACACCAACACGTTCTCACTCCCAGTGCGTCAACAGCCTGACGAACGGTCACTGTCCCTCATCGTCACATGCCTGACTCATTAGGTGCCCGTTTTTCGTCAGGTTTTGACGCGCTCGGCTTTCAGTTGATTCCAATGCAATCCCCTTCGCGGCGATATGTGACGCTCAGAGTGTGATCCAGCAGCCGACCGGCCGTGGCATGGAAAGACGCAGTGAGCGTCAGTCCCATTGGCTAACTTTTTCCCCCTTAAAGCTTTATTGAACCTGATGCTGCTGTGTCTGACGGCAAGGGCGTAATTTCTGTTATCATTTATTTATTTATTTATATAGTGATCATGGTGTTAGTGCAGAATAATCACTCAATCAATAAATAAGTGGGTTAGATTCTCCGAATCTTTATGGCGGCTTTTCATTGGTAAACAAACCCTGGACTCTGTCCTATAATTTTGTTTCGTCCAATCAAATAAAATTATCAAATACTCCTTTCCGGAGTCAAAATCCTTTAGGCCGATCGGCCGTGATGAGTTAACTGCTACACTATTAAACCCTTCTAAGAAATGTAAAATGCAATGTGACCTCAACTGACAGTATTCATATTACAGCCCGGACCTAATTCACCGACGGACAGCTTCCGCCGACTGAAACTATAAACTCATTAATTTCACCCTGGTATCTTTATATTACGCGGCTCATTGATGCTTATTCAAAACGTAGTAAAAACTTGTAGACTTGTGTATATTAAATTATGATCATTCATTTATCAATCATAGATAGGATATGACGTCAATACCTTCGGCGCCAGCGCTAGACACAACAGCAACAAAATGTCCTGACTCTCTGACCTTTGGAAGGTTCAAAAGGAACGTTTTTGGCAGATTTGAGTTCAAATTTACAAGTCTTTTTGTCAACAGCTCACAAACGCTAAGATCTAAGAGGCTAAATTGTAAATAAGTTCACCAAGGGGCTTACCCATCCACTGTAGTAATTTTTATGCACAGCTCCACTACTTCCTAAACTTTTTATTACTTTTATTTAGCCAGCGCTCTACTTCCTGTTTTACATTGGATAAACTGATTAATCAGGTGTGTCTGACGACCTCTTAACAATGGTCAGACACACCTGGATTAATCAATGGGATTGTCCAATAATGTAAGACAGGAAATAAAGGAGCTGGTTTACGATCAGGAAGTAGGGGAGCTGTGCATAAAGCCAATTGGTAAGTGTCAAAGCTCACAGGGGTCAAACATCAAAGTGAATCCAGCCATTCTTGCTTTTTCCTGACAAAACACACATGCTTTAAGTTATCATCATGAAATATAAATATGTATAATATAAAATATATAAATATGTCAGAGTCTGTCAGACTTGAGAGACCCTCTTAGTCAGAAAAGCCGAAATAGACAAAACACATTTCCAAAAGTCGTACAGTTCTGATTTTGTAATACATGGTTCGGGGACCCAAGACGAACGCGTAGATGTGTGTTTGGTCCTGATCGAGCCATTACTTTTCGAGAGGCGGGGCTTCAAACAGCCGCATTCCTCTGTATCCTTGAGGCCGCCGTTTCCATAGAAACCGACCAAATCACTTGAAACTTGGCCTGTGGACTCATGGTGAGGCCCTTATCCATCACCCCGAGACTCAACTCTGTGGGAGCATGGGAAAGCCAAGTGGCCCCCCGGGTCCCCTAGCGCAACAGGACCAAAATATTCTGATAGAGGACTCTCTGATACAACATATTTATATTTCATGATGATAACTTAAAGCATGTGTGTTTTGTCAGGAAAAAGCAGGAATGGCTGGATTCACTTTGATGTTTGACCCCTGTGACCTTTGACACTTACCAATTGGCTTTATGCACAGCTCCCCTACTTCCTGATCGTACACCAGCTCCTTTAGCTAAAAATTCAGCCTGATAGGCCAAAGCATCTGGAAGCTATTAAAGAATTGCTGTTGAAACATTTCTCCTTTAATATGAGGTCAGAGAAAGGAGCATTGCTTTTTGGCTATTTGTGACCCTTCTGAATGTCACAGAGCTCTGAATCTTTTGCACACACAATCTACTAGACATTCTGGACCACATATTAAAAGCTCATCTTCCTGCATCAAAGTCTTGGTGTTTTATTCAAGGAAACGGGGTCAAAAAGGTCACAGATCAGCGACCTTTGACACTTGTGAAGGTCGCACGGGTTTGAAATTGCACACGGTGGATGGCCTTAGGCCCCGGACAAACAAATTAAACTTTCAGCCTTATAACCCCAAGAATGTGGACGTTATTAGACAAAAGGCTTCTAAATCTAGGCTTTGAAGGCCGAGAAACGAGCCTGGACGGTCAGCTGTGACCCTTCTGGAGGTCCGACAGGATGTGGACCAGAAAAATGCTGGTGAAAATTATGAAAAAAAAAAAAGAAGTCAAGCCAACTTTCATGCACTTTATTGTTGAATTTTAACAATATAGCACCGTTTTTTTATTCAATGTTGAAAACAAAAAAGATGTTAAGACCTTTTAGTTACTAAGAAAATAATATAAGCTCAATTTGTTTTATTTTTTCATTTGCTGGTAACAGCAAGCTCAACCAATCAGACACGTCGCTGATAAATATGAGGATTATGGGTAATGTAGTGCTTCTCCGTGATATGACATTGGAAACAAAGTGTGTTTTTTTGAAATAAAGTTGATATTACACAGGGCTTTTGGACTCAGCAGAAGCACATAATATTGTTACAGTCTTCCTTGGATGGTTACAGCGTTGTGGCTAATAATCAGATCTTTCTTCAGAATATGATTAATCTAAACAGAGTAGCTTTTTGAACGCGGAAGTGGACGTCATTTTTTTATTTATTGATTGATTATTCTGCACCAACACCATGATCACTAAATAAATAAATAAATAAATAACGTCCTTGCCGAAAGCTACGTCAGACACAGCAGCATCAGGTTCAATAAAGCTTTAAGGAAAAGTAAAAAAAAAAAAAAAAAAAAGTTACCCTCTGCTCACAGCGTCTTTCAGTGCCGCAGCCGGGTCGGCTGGATCACTTGCTCTGAGCGTCACATATCGCCGCGAAGGGGATTGCATTGGAATCAACTGAAAGCCAAAAAAGTCAAAACCTGACGAAAAACGGGCACCTAATGAGTCAGGCATGTGACGATGAGGGACAGTGACCATTCGTCAGGCTGTTGACGCACTGGGAGTGAGAACGTGTTGGCACAGAAGCAATACCCCCAGGAAAGACAGGAATCTTTGTGTCTCCTTTTATTCATTTTTGTTTCAATTCATATTCATTCAGTGTTTCATTTTTGCTTATATTTCTGTTTATTCTGTGTCCTTATCATAATGTGATGATTTAGTTTCATCATGCTCGTTTGCTTTCGTATTTTGGGTTGCATCTACTTAATTTTTCTTCACTTTTTCTTCATTTTACTTATACACCTCCAGAGTCAAGAAACGGGCAGCAAACATCTCTGCTGCCCCATCACACCCCGGACACAACTTGTTTTGACTTCTCCCCTCTGCTTCTCCCCGCGCTACAGAACTCTGTACATGGGTGGATGACGTGACATGGCAGTTTTGCTGTCTTCAGTGTCAAACATGTATGAATAAAAAATATATTTGCCAAACACCTTCTCAATATTGTGCAGAACATCATGCTTTATGTGAACATACTCAACATTTAAACAGTTCATCACTCATTAGGGTCCGGGCAGCTAAGCTGCCGGGACACTATTGTATTCCTAGGAATTATTCTTCTTTCTTTCTTTCTTTCTTTCTTTCTTCTTCCAAGGAAGTCATACTTCCCATGGGCGAAAACTCACCAAACTTCACAGAAACATCCGACCCCATGCCAGATTCACTCAACTCCAAGGACATGTGCCCCCCCCTCCTAGGGGGGGCACAATAAGCGTTTAAATTTAAAAACTTTAAAAATTCCTACCAAACCAACGGTAGATGCTACAGTGTTGAAACTTCACCACAATGTAGCCTCAATACTGCTGAAACTTTTGTCCACTTAAACTCATTACAAATTATGAAGTCCATCACTCTGTTTTTTTCAATAACTGTAAAACTTTTAAAATGTATCTCCTCCCACAATTTTTGCTCAATTGACACCAAACTTGCTACAGAGCATCTCCAGACCCTCCTGCACAAAACTTGTTTCTCGGATTTTTGATTAAGCAAAAATTGAGCCTACAGTGCATGAAAACGTTTGACTGTAAACACTACTGTAAACATATACCATCAAATTCTTGCTAAATACATTTTCAAACTTCCTGAAAAAAAATGAGAATATTTTGGAGTCATGGTTAATGAAGTTTGGCAAATATCAGAATTTTAATTCAAAAAATTCAAAAAATTTTTAAACATCAGATTTTCTCTTATGAAGCAAAACACTTATCATTAAAAACAAATCACCAACATTTTCATGCTGTCAAGATGCAATTTATGTTTTATCAGATTTTTGTTTAGATGACTGAATTTCTGAAATTTTGACCATTTCATCACAACAGCTGCCCGGGCACTGGCTCACCTGAGTGGATAAATGAAGCTACACAGCAGGTCTCACTACCAGCCAATTAGCTCAGCGAGTTAGGAGCTGGTTCTTGGTGTCAGAGGTTGTGGGTTCGAGACCCAGCAAGGGTGATGATGATGATGATGATGATGATGACAGATCAAAATGTCACATGTCCTCAAGCTGTTTTGCTGTCTAAATGCAATTTATGTATTAACAGATTTTTGTTTAGATAACATAATTTCTGACTTTTTGACCATTTTTGAAATCTGCGTTCACAACAGCTGCCCGGGCACTGGCCCACCTGAGTGGATAAATGAAGCTACACAGCAGGTCTCACTACCAGCCAATTAGCTCAGTGAGTTAGGAGCTGGTTCTTGGTGTCAGAGGCTGTGGGTTCGAGTCCCAGCAAGGGTGATGATGATGATGATGACAGATCAAAATGTCAGTTGTCCTCAACATGAAACACAAGACAATTGTCCTAATGGTGGCATCACAGCAAGCTTCTAATTTTAAAAATCCAAATAGCTTGGACTGGACTATGTGCGAAGGCTCCTAACATCTTAGAGTCACAGTAGATGTTTAACAAATACATATCATTACCTCAAAAACTGATTTTTCTTTTTACTGTGGTTTCAAATCTGCCTACACGACAGTGAATGGCTTACTCAATTTGTGAAGCCACTATTGCACTCCCACTTGTCAATTAGCTCAGTGCGATAGGCAACGGTCTTTGGTTCCCGAGGTTGTGGGTTCAACCCTCAACTGGTCCAAATTGGACATTATAAGGACAACTGTCTTGTCTTCCTATTCTCCTGTTTGTTGCTCAGAATTGCCAAAATTTGCCCAAAAGTAGCCCGGACCCGACCCATCGCTGCGCAGCAGCTATAATTCTTCTTTCTTTCTTTCTTTCTTTCTTTCTTCTTCCAAGGAAGTCATACTTCCCATGGGCGAAAACTCACCAAACTTCACAGAAACATCCGACCCCATGCCAGATTCACTCAACTCCAAGGACATGTGCCCCCCCCTCCTAGGGGGGGCACAATAAGCGTTTAAATTTAAAAACTTTAAAAATTCCTACCAAACCAACGGTAGATGCTACAGTGTTGAAACTTCACCACAATGTAGCCTCAATACTTCTGAAACTTTTGTCCACTTAAACTCATTACAAATTATGAAGTCCATCACTCTGTTTTTTTCAATAACTGTAAAACTTTTAAAATGTATCTCCTCCCACAATTTTTGCTCAATTGACACCAAACTTGCTACAGAGCATCTCCAGACCCTCCTCCACAAAACTTGTTTCTCGGATTTTTGATTAAGCAAAAATTGAGCCTACAGTGCATGAAAACGTTTGACTGTAAACACTACTGTAAACATATACCATCAAATTCTTGCTAAATACATTTTCAAACTTCCTGAAAAAAAATGAGAATATTTTGGAGTCATGGTTAATGAGGCAAGGCAAGGCAAGGCAATTTTATTTGTATAGCCCGTTTTTACAAACAGTTTGTCTCAAAGGGCTTTACATGGCATCGTAACAACATCCTCTGTCCTTAGACCCTCACATCGACT
Organism: Trachurus japonicus; assembly: GCF_045865225.1. NCBI lineage: Eukaryota > Metazoa > Chordata > Actinopteri > Carangiformes > Carangidae > Trachurus > Trachurus japonicus. The sequence continues at coordinate 26,471,940 of NC_140926.1, forward strand.
GAGGAAAAACTCCATGGAAACCCTTTTAACAGGGAAAAGTCGGAGAAACCTCAGGGTGAGCAACAGAGGAGGGATCCCTCACCCAGGACGGACAGACGTGCAATAGATGTTGTTACAGACAAGAAAACAGTTTACAGTTTGTCACAGAATGTGCGAAATATGGAAATGTTAGCAGGAGTTGATGAAGGCAGTCTCTGGTGAGGGAAGGGGGCGGGGGGGGCGGGGGGGCAGGGAGAGCTGGCCAGCTCGATGGGAGGGCTGGGTGGCAGATTGGTCCATGGGAAGGAAGGGGAGGCCGGTCTAACAGCAGGGGAAGGGGAGGGAGGGGGGGCGATGCAGGCGGCGGCTGGTGCAGAGAGATGGAGCTCCGGTGGATCTGAGGAAACACAGAGAGAGTGCGAGACACCAAGGCCAAACTACAAAGTACAGCAGAAAATGACAGTTCAAAAATATACTGAGGAGAGGAGAGGAGAGGAGAGGAGAGGAGAGAAGAGAAGAGGAGGAGAGGGCTCTGTGTAACCAGATGTGTCCCCAGCAGTCTAAGCCTATAGCAGCGTAGCTATAAAATGGTTCAGAGCTACCTGAACCAGCCCTAACTAAAAGCTCTGTCATAAAGGAAGGTCTTAAGTCTAGACTTAAATGTAGTTAGAGTGTCTGCCTCTTTGACCCATGGAGAGAGCTGGTTCCACAGTAAAGGAGCCCGGTAACTGAAGGCTCTACCTCCCAGTCTGTTTTTAGAGATACTGGGAGTCACTAACAGACCTGCATTCTGGGAGCGGAGTGCTCTGGTAGGACAGTAAGGAATGATTAGTTCTTTCAGATAGGTTGGAGCTTTATCATTAAGAGCCTTATAAGTCAGCAGAAGGATTTTGAAGTCTATTCTAAATCCTACAGGAAGCCAGTGGAGAGAAGCTAAGGTGGGAGAGATGTGCTCTCTCTTCCTAACTCCTGTCAAAACCCTCGCTGCGGCATTCTGGACCAGCTGGAGACTCTTTAGAGAGTTTTTCGGACATCCTGACAGGAGAGAGTTGCAGTAGTCTAGCCTAGAAGTGATAAATGCATGTACTAGTTTCTCAGCATCACTCTGGGAGAGGATATTCCTAATCTTAGTGATACTGCGCAGATGGAAGAAGGCGGTCCTAGTCACGTGCTTTATGTGGGAGTTAAAGGAAAGGTCCTGGTCAAAAATGACTCCAAGGTTCCTCGCGGTTGTACTCGGGGTCAGGGTGATGCCATCTAGAGTAGCGATCTGATTGGAGAACGTGTCCCTGAGATGTTTAGGTCCAAACACGATGACCTCAGTTTTATCTGAATTCAGTAGCAAGAAGTTAGAGGACATCCAGGATCTAATGTCTTTCAGACAGTCTTGCAGATTGATGAGGCGGCTTCTGTCATCTGGCTCCATGGACAAGTAGAGTTGCGTATCATCCGCATAACAGTGAAAATTGATTGAGTGCTTCCGGATGATGCCACCTAATGGGAGCATGTAAAGAATGAAGAGGATTGGCCCTAAGACTGAACCCTGCGGTACACCATACGTAACTCTGCTATACTCTGAGTGGTCGTTATTAACATTAACAAATTGAAACCTGTCAGATAAGTATGACTTAAACCATTTTAGGGCAGGTCCTTTAATCCCTATTTCATGATCTAGTCTCTGCAGCAGGATGCTGTGGTCGATGGTGTCGAATGCAGCACTGAGGTCCAAAAGTACAAGAACAGAGACGAGACCTCTGTCTGAAGCTATAAGAAGATCATTAGAGACTTTGACAAGTGCTGTTTCAGTGCTATGGTGTTCTCTGAATCCAGATTGGAAAGCTTCAAAGAGCACGTTGCTGTGCAGATGTTCATGTAGCTGCTCCAGGACAATCTTCTCAAGGATCTTAGAGATGTAAGGAAGGTTGGATATAGGCCGATAGTTGGCAAGGACATCTGGGTCAAGAGAAGGTTTTTTAAGTAAAGGGTTAATGACAGCCACCTTGAAGGCCTGTGGCACGTAGCCACAGGCTACAGTTTGGCAAATATCAGAATTTTAATTCAAAAAATTCAAAAAAATTTTAAACATCAGATTTTCTCTTATGAAGCAAAACACTTATCATTAAAAACAAATCACCAACATTTTCATGCTGTCAAGATGCAATTTATGTTTTATCAGATTTTTGTTTAGATGACTGAATTTCTGAAATTTTGACCATTTCATCACAACAGCTGCCCGGGCACTGGCTCACCTGAGTGAATAAATGAAGCTACACAGCAGGTCTCACTACCAGCCAATTAGCTCAGCGAGTTAGGAGCTGGTTCTTGGTGTCAGAGGTTGTGGGTTCGAGACCCAGCAAGGGTGATGATGATGATGATGATGATGACAGATCAAAATGTGACATGTCCTCAAGCTGTTTTGCTGTCTAAATGCAATTTATGTATTAACAGATTTTTGTTTAGATAACATAATTTCTGACTTTTTGACCATTTTTGAAATCTGCGTTCACAACAGCTGCCCGGGCACTGGCTCACCTGAGTGGATAAATGAAGCTACACAGCAGGTCTCACTACCAGCCAATTAGCTCAGCGAGTTAGGAGCTGGTTCTTGGTGTCAGAGGCTGTGGGTTCGAGTCCCAGCAAGGGTGATGATGATGATGATGATGACAGATCAAAATGTCAGTTGTCCTCAACACGAAACACAAGACAATTGTCCTAATGGTGGCATCACAGCAAGCTTCTAATTTTAAAAATCCAAATAGCTTGGACTGGACCATGTGCGAAGGCTCCTAACATCTTAGACTCATAGTAGATGTTTAACAAATACATATCATTACCTCAAAAACTGATTTTTCTTTTTACTGTGGTTTCAAATCTGCCTACACGACAGTGAATGGCTTACTCAATTTGTGAAGCCACTATTGCACTGCCACTTGTCAATTAGCTCAGTGCGATAGACAACAGTCTTTGGTTCCCGAGGTTGTGGGTTCAATCCTCAACTGGTCCAAATTGGACATTATAAGGACAACTGTCTTGTCTTCCTATTCTCCTGTTTGTTGCTCAGAATTGCCTAAATTTGCCCAAAAGTAGCCCGGACCCGACCCATCGCTGCGCAGCAGCTATAATTCTTTCAGAATTTTCAACCAAACATGACAAAAGTCATATGGTGTGACTGTCCGACACTTGTTTCTCAAAGTGAGAATCTGAATAAAACTAAGAAAAATAAGTGCAAAAATTCTCAAAAAAATACAGAAAAATAATACAGATGTCTATTTGTGAGCCTACTCTTTTCAATGTCCAAGCATGATGTTTTGAGTCAATTCTAATCAAAAAGATTTTGTCACAAAAATCAAAATCATATGGTGTGACACTGTTTTGGGATATTTCAACGGGCAATTGCTTTGACACCCTTGGGAAGGAGAGGACCCTCTTCAAGAAGACTGTACAGTACTGGCAATGTATTGCTAGTACTGTACAACCTGAGTTGTGCCATCATTTTTATTTTTACAATAAATCAGATCTTGTTGGCACTCTGACAAAGGTCCCACTTCCAGATGTCTTTTGGTGTGACACATTTTTCATAAAAATGCAAAAGAAATGTTATTATTTTGTCATATTTTCATGTAAACCTATGTTGCTTTGTTACATCTAGCATGTTGTTAGTATGATAATGTGTAGCTACAAGACTCAAGGTTGTGCTAAGTGCAGAAAACATCATATGGTGTGACACTTGATCATAATGGTGTGACATGTCTGCCTGTCACGCCATATGATTTTATTGTCACACCATATGATATGAATTGTAATTTCCTGCTATTATAACTATAAATAACAAAGTAAAATGTATGTTTTGTCATTTTAAACATTTATTTGGGTCCATCATCACATAAAGGCTGTAATTATCCACAATTTATTGTGTTTCGTTTAGTTTAGTTTTATTCGGTGATACAGATTTCTAGTTTATCAGACAGACACAGCAGACTCCTTCACAGAAACCTTAGAATGCTGTTTAAGTCTAAACAATGTTTTGTCTTCACCTCAAACCATATTCCCTTTTCTTTGGTCAATTTGAGGCAGTAATTATGACAAGTGCAGAGAGGACAAAGAGATACAGGGAGAGACAGAATTCTGACCCTGCAATGAGAGAGGAGTTGCTGAGGAAAAGAAAAGAAAAGAAAAGTAGCCTAAACAACAACTTCTTGTTTCCATTCACTGACCAATAAGAAGGTCTGAGGGATTGTTTTAAGGGGTGCTTTCACTGTTGATTCAAAAGGCCTTTAGGCAGATTTCTTGAAGCCTGGCAATACATGATAGCTAAAATATCATAGGACTAGAACACTGTAGGCAGTGCAACTAATATTATAGTAATAATAATAATAAAAAAAATAATAATAATACATGATAATAAGTTGGATAATACATGGTTTGCATTCACACATGGCGACATGATCATATGGTGTGACACTATATCATTTGGTGTGACATTCCAAATTGTGAAAATGACATACCTTTATTAATGATAAAATGTGAAAATGTTCATGGAATACATAGGAAATAGTATCAGCAAGAGTCACAAATATTTTTATAATTTTATAGCAATGTTTGTCACAATAAATAGAAAATATGTTGAAAGACCGACGGCATAGGTCTCACATTGAGCAATGATTTAGAAAATAATACACAAATTTAATTAATTTCCACAAAAGTATAATGGATCACAGTTTAGTTATGATAAATGACTTTGATAAAGTGAGTAACTTAAGAGAGCTATAATCCATTTTCAGTTTATATACAATTATTTTCATGTCACACCATATGACGATTTTAGGCGCTAATAAAACAAATTGTCACATAAATTCTGATTCCAACTGAAAATCTAAAAACCACATATGTTTCTATAGAGATGAGAGTTAGTAGAACAAAAGTCAACCATTTTCATGCTTGTTATTTGAAATTTTTGAAAAAACACTTTTTTCTGGTGTATATGTCACTGACCCACATCAACACAACGAGACACAAAAACACTTTCTCCCCACAGGCCGCCACTCTGTTGAACACCTGAATCTGTCATACATTGTCAATAACCATCATATCACCCACTTCCTCAACACTGAATCATTTCATGTCCCACTGTCACTGCCATATCCTGCCTACTGTAGATATTACAATACAGCCCTGCTGTAAATAACATACACATATTTATCCAGTATTTATTATTCATTTCATTGCACTACCTCTTTGTTTATTTGCACTACCAACTGACCATCTTAATCCACCTGCCAACATCATATTTGTACTTGTACATGTTGTGTTATTGCTCAGTTGTTCTGTATGTCTTTATATATGTGTGTACAAGTGAGTGACGATAAACCGTCAAATTCCTTGTATGTGTGCACTTACTTGGCAAATAAATGTTATTCTGATTCTGTTTCTGATTTTGTGCATGTGTCATTTTTAGTCACTTCGCATTGACTTTTGTTCCTTTTGTAACAAAATTCAATTTCATGCACCCCAGGTGTCAGACAGGTCCTTCATGATGCACCTGCTGACATACAAGTCCTTGATGAAGTGAAGGTTGCATGATACTTGTGGCAGGTATGTCCACTCTGCAGTGTGTAACAGTTGTAAATGTTCCTTTAAGAACGTAAGCGTGGCGGCACCGGGACGTCACTGAGCGTTGCGCCCCGTTGTTTTGTTCAGTTGAGAAGAAGGCTACCCGATGAGTGGACGCCATTAGCTTACTGAGCTGACAGTTTCTCCTTTTTCTTGATTCTTAACTCAGCTAACAGTGAGTAAAGTGAGACCGCTTCTTTGTCATGTATGATAGTATGAGGTGTTCGGCTCAATAAAAGGGCAACAGTGAAGTCCCAAGTGAAGTATCTTTGTGGACATTACTTTTTTTCCTGCTCACACCACCGACTCTCACTCACGAACTGTTACAAGTGATTTCTAGCCAGTAGCACAGCAGTGTCTATACCTCACTGTGATGCAGGATGTGAAGAACTTCCACGCAATGTAAAATGGTTCTTGCACGTCTGTCCGTCCTGGGTGAGGGATCCCTCCTCTGTTGCTCACCCTGAGGTTTCTCCGATTTTTCCCTGTTAAAAGGGTTTTCCATGGAGTTTTTCCTCAGTCGATGTGAGGGTCTAAGGACAGAGGATGTTGTTACGATGCCATGTAAAGCCCTTTGAGACAAACTGTTTGTAAAAACGGGCTATACAAATAAAATTGCCTTGCCTTGCCTTGCCTTCTTTACCTTATGATGCCGGTTGTGTTGCAGATCCAGCTCAGCTTGTAATGGAGCCATGTGTGTTTGCTCTCAGGTCAAACTCTGGTGAAGTTGCCCTTGTTTTCCCCAGCCTCCTCCATGAGCTGTGTCTCCATCCTGAGAGCTCCAGACAGACCGGTGTCCAATAGAGGTAGCTGTAGCTGTTCTTTGCCAGGTAGGTGTACAGTTGGTTGGAAGCTGCACTGAAGGCCTCCACCACAGCCAGCTGGGCTAACACCACTGCTAGCCGGGCCTCCACCACAGCCAGCTGGGCTACCACCACTGCTAACCGGGCCTCCACCACTGCTAGCTGGGCTACTACCACTGCTAGCTGGGCCTCCACCACAGCCAGCTGGGCTACCACCACTGCTAGCTGGGCTTCCACCACTGCTAGCTGGGCCTCCACCACAGCCAGCTTGGCTTCCACCACTGCTAACCGGGCCTCCACCACTGCTAGCTGGGCTACTACCACTGCTAGCTGGGCCTCCACCACAGCCAGCTGGGCTACCACCACTGCTAGCTGGGCTTCCACCACTGCTAGCTGGGCCTCCACCACAGCCAGCTTGGCTTCCACCACTGCTAGCCGGGCCTCCACCACTGCTAGCTGGGCCTCCACCACAGCCAGCTGGGCTTCCACCACTGCTAGCTGGGCTACTACTACTGCTAACTGGGCTACCACCACACCAGGCCTGGCTCCCACCACCACCAGCTGGGCTTCCACCATTGATAGCTGGGCTATCACCACGGGTCCATGGCACTGGTCCGACCTCCCATTAGTCCGACCTCCCATTAGTTCGACCTCCCATTGGTTCGAACTCCCATTGGTCCGACGGGGTCATCCCTATGTTCCCACAGCCCTATGTTCCCTCAGCCCTATGTTCCCTCATTTCTAACTTTTGTCGTCACTGAAAATTAGGCCCTATGTTCCCTCAGCCCTATGTTCCCTCATTTCTAACTTTTGTTGTCACTGAAAATTAGGCCCTATTCCCACAGCCCTTTGGTCCCACCATTGGTTGGGTTTAGGCAATGAAGAAAGGAGTTGGTTAAGTTTAGTAAAAAGACCAGGTAGAGGCTAGACAGGCCAGATAGATAGAGTCCAGATAGGTAGAGAGAGTCCAGAGGGAACATAGGGCTGAGGGAACATAGGGCTGAGGGAACATAGGGCTGAGGGAACATAGGCACGCTCCCGGTCCGACAATCGGAGTAATGAGAGTTCGAACTAATGGGAGGTCCTCATTAGTTCGAACTGGACTAGTTATTAGTCAAACTCTCCATTTTTACCGTTCACTATGCATTTATATAATTATTCATATAGGCTCCACCTGTCAATAAGACACACGTGGAAGAAGAGGTGCAGTTTATTGTGTTTCACCAACGAGGAGCTGTCATTACGCACGACTTTTACGCACTGCTGCGCGCTCATTGGTGTCCGTAATTAAACCTTGACACTCATATCAAATCAAACTTACATTACAGACAGGTGGATTGGGTTCTCCGTCTCTCTCTCCCACTCCGAACAGACAGACGGACGCAATCAGAAAGGAAACGGAGGCTGCGCATTGATCCTTTTTTCCTTTCTGGGATCAAACGGATCATGTGCATAATTAACTGCAAAACAAGCACTTCATATTAATAACATATAAGGCTCATTATGCTTCCAGCCTGTCTAGCCTCTACCTGGTCTTTTTACTAAACTTAACCAACTCCTTTCTTCATTGCCTGAACCTAACCAAAGCCAAATTTACTTTTTTTTTTCTCTCTCTCTCTCTCAGTCTGCTGTCAGCAGCAGCGGCGGCTGCAGCAGGCTCGCGCCCGTGAAGTGAGCTCAAGCCGGCCAGGTTCAGCCGTGCTCGAGCGGAGGGGGGGGAGAGAAAAAAAAGTGTATTTCTTTTACCCTGTGCTCTGAGAGGGGGGGCTTTGATTATCAGTTTACACATCTTGATCAGCATTTATGATGGTTGTGCGCGATCTGACATGATCTGGCTCTCTGACTGAATATGGTGATATTCTGGGCCGCGCGTGTATGTGTGTGATGTGCGTAGAGAGAGAGAGAAAGCTGCATGCTCCTATCAATGGAAGAGCTTGTCACAAAGTAGCGATGACAGTTCGAACTAACGGGACCACCCATTGGTTCGACCTCCTATTGGTCCGACTTGTGGTTGATTTTGTCGGAGTAACGGGAGATCGAACCAATGGGAGGTCGGACCAGTGGGTATTTTGTCGGAGTAACGGGAGGTCGAACCAATGGGAGGTCGGACCAGTGGGTATTTTGTCGGAGTAACGGGAGGTCGAACCAATGGGAGGTCGGACCAGTGGGTATTTTGTCGGAGTAACGGGAGGTCGAACCAATGGGAGGTCGGACCAATGGGCAGTTCCCATCACCACAGCCAACTAGGTCCCCACCAGCTGGGCTTCCACCATACCAGGCCAGGCTTTCTCCACCTCGAGCTGGGTTCCCATCACACCAGACTGAGCAATTACCTCAGTCAAGCGGCCAAACTGAGCAACAATCTCCACAAGGTAACGAGGGGGTTAACCCCGTACACACACGAGGACGCGAACACTGCTCCCCAAGCCTTCTCAATGAACTATTACACACCACGCAACACTGCAACTGCGACTACACACAGACAAAAGGATACAAACACTGTTTCTCAAGCTTGCCCATCCTCAATTAACAACACTGCAGTACGAAATAACAGCGTGATCAGAAAACAACGGACCTATAAACTTTTTCAGACTGTAAATCATGCGAAGGTGATCTGGGACCCGAATAAAACCTAAAGGAATTTTTGGTGGACACTTGAATATAAGGAGTCTTGCCTCAAAAACAGAGCAACTTGAACATTTATTGTTGGAATCTAACCTTGATTATCTGTGTCTATCTGAAACATGGTTAACTCCAACAACTCCTTTTAGTATTTATTGCAGGTTACAATATCTTTAGATTAGATCGTAAAAAAGGGAAGGGGGGTGGGGTTATGATTTATGTTAAAGAAGGAATACAATGTAGAGAAATGGATTTGCCCTGCCATACTTTAGAATGTGTAGGGGTTAAGATTACACTTTCCCCAGAAATGTCCTTTAATGCTATTGTTTTGTATCGACCTCCTAATGAAAAGGATTTGTTTTTTAAAGATTTATCTGGTATTTTGAAAAAATGTAATGGTAAAGTAATTATACTAATGGGGGACTTCAATCTGAACTGGCTGGATAAAACACGCAGAAAGAAATTAAAGGATATATCCACTAAATTTCAGCTGACTCAAATGATAAAAAACCCCACAAGAATAACAAGATCCTCAAAAACATTACTGGATCTAATTTTTACAAACAGAGCTGATCGTATATCAAAAACATATAACTTAATAACAGGTAGCCTATGTCAGACCATAATCTCACCTTGGTAGCGAGGCAGCTGTCCAAGTTGAGGTACAAATACCAAAATAGAATAGCAGGTAAGAAACATGTCTCTTTGATTCCAAAGAAAGATATAGAGCATTTTGAGAATGACATCAAGAAAACTAAATGAGAGAGCATAGGTAATAATAAAAACTGTGAGCAGGCCTGTGCTGAGTTGATATCAACATTTAGCACACTTCTGTCTAAATACACTAAAACTGTACTTGTCAAGCAAAGTAAACAGACTTTGCCCTGGTTTAATGACACCTTATCACACCTAATGAAGACAAGAGATGCAGCTTTAAAAAAAATCTTTAAAAACTGGCCTGGAAACAGATCACCTGATATTTAAAAGCCTTAGAAATAAGGTCACAGGACAGCTTCGAAAGGCAAAAGCCAATTTCTTCCTTGAGATAATTAAACAAGCAAAAGGAAACCCTAAACTGTTATGGAAAGGCATAGACCAAATCAGTGGAAAAGCTCGCCCTAAACGCACTCCCATAGAACTTAAGTTAAATGGTAGTATGCAGACTGACAGTTTAGTTATCGCAGATGTTTTTAATGATTATTTTCTCAACTCTGTTATAGAACTGGGAGGTAATGTCCCTTTAGTACAACTCCCTGTTGTTCCAGTTAATGAGACAAATGCATTGTTTTTTAAAAATGTAGATGAGGCAAAGGTAAATAAAATGTTATCATCACTGTCAAACTCAAAGGCTAAAGATATTTGGGGAATTGATACTGTTTGTCTTAAAAAATATAAGAATGTTCTAACTACCCCCATCACTCGAATTATAAATCTGTCACTGAATGAAAACATATTTCCTAGTTCACTGAAGAATGCCATTGTGACTCCTGTCCATAAATCAGGTGACAGACAGGAAGTGAGCAACTACAGACCAATTAATATACTCCCGGCTATCTCCAAAGCTGTCGAAAAGACAGTTGCTGAACAACTGGTAGCTCATTTAAATAAAGAAAACCTACTGCATCCTATGCAGTTTGGGTTCAGAGCAAACCATTCTACTGAAACTGCATGTTGCTACTTCCTTGAAGTCGTTAAAAGCAGCCTTGATAAAGGAGGGGTGGTGGGTGCCTTATTTCTAGATCTAAGAAAGGCGTTTGATACAGTTAATCATTCAGTGCTCCTTTCAAAATTGTCAACATTTAAACTCTCAGTTAATGTATTAAATTGGATCCAGTCTTACTTACTTGACCGCTCTCAGTGTGTGCGGATCAATGATAAAACTTCGTCTTTTAAAGCCTGTGTGTTGGGAGTGCCGCAGGGCTCCATCTTAGAACTGCTGCTGTTTAGCACATACATTAATGACCTTCCATCTGTGTGTGATGAAGTAGGGACCCTGATGTATGCGGACAATACGGTCCTGTACACTGCTGGGAAAGATCCTGAAGAAGTAGCTGTGAAGCTGTCAATGGCAATGGAAAAAGTTACACGGTGGCTTCAGTACTCTCGTCTTACACTTAATACTAATAAAACGGTAACCATGTATTTCTCAAATAAACAACGAAATACTGTTTTCCCAAATATATATGTTAATGGAGAAATAATAAAAAATGTCAATGAGTTCAAATACCTGGGTGTGATACTAGATTCCACTCTTACATTTAAGGGCCATATTAAGAAAATGAGCCACACGCTGAAATATAACTTGTTAAATTTTAGAAACATCAGGAACTCAATAACTCAATGCCATGATTTTGTCACATTATAATTACTGTATGTCCTGTTGGTCTCAGGCAAGTCCATCTGTCCTGAAACCCATCAGGTCACTACACAAACAAGCACTGAAAATATTAGACAGAAAGTCACGACAGTATCATCACTGTGAAATACTAAACAAATATAAAATGCTTAGCTTTGATAATCTAATGATGTATTCTGATGTCCGTTTAGTGTACAAAATAATTCATAATGTTGCCCCTCCCCCATTGAAAACCTTCGTTAAACTCTGCTCTGAGCATTCCACCAGAGCTTTAAGATCTGTCTCAAGTGGAGATTGTAATATTCCTAAACATAGCTCTGCCTTTGCTCAATCTGCTTTTTCTTTTAAATCTGTCAAATCATGGAACAATCTTCCAACTAATCTGAAACTTTGTACAGACTTCAATGTTTTCTCCCAGGAAGTCAAACAATGGATCTTAAGAAATCAGTCATGTCAGCATTAATCATGAGCCTAAATTATTTTTAACCTTGGCAAAGTGTGAAGTATTTTAATAACTGTATGTTTTGTTAACTGATATGAAATAGGCCTATGTCCTGAGTGTTTGTGATGTGTGAGAGAGTGTATATGCATATGTGTATGGATGTTTAGAATGCTATGTAAATTGATAATTCTCACATTTCTATTGTTCTTATTCACCTGCCCAGGGACTACTGATGGAAAGTAGCTAGTAAGCTAAATCCGGTACAAGGCATCTCTTCTCATCTCGAGACTAATGTTATTTTGTACATTGTCCCTGATACAAATAAACTTATTAAACTAAACTAAACTAAGGTGACTTGATATCGACGCCCCTTCAGCTACTCTCCACTGATGGGATCCTCCTGCTGCTCCACAACATCCACTGGATTTTCAACATATTATGGAGGAGGTTGGGGCAGTTTTGTAAAGCTTGTATCATGGAGCAGAGCTTGCCTCTGCTTTGTAGATGACTTCTGACTTGTCAAGATGCAATGTCCAGTTCAGGGCGTTAGCAAGAGGTTGCACTTGTGTCTGTTTGGCTGGCATTCTGCCCCGGTTGCCCTCTCTCTGTGCAGTCACCACACCCTTGATGGTTGTAAGTGCTGTTTGGTTGTGTAGGCTGTGAGGATACATCTGCTGACACCTCTGGACACACCGGCAGTGATGCTCCTGATGCAGATTATCACATCTGTTAAATGTAAACAGATGGAAATGATCCGATTATGTTCTCATGATCTTTTCATGGATCAGTTTCATTTTGAAAACAAATATATTGACAGATGTTTCAGCCTGAAATCCTTATGAGCCTTCTTCTGACGTCTTCATTTCCACCCTGTTGGCCATGTTGTCTTAATGTGCAGAACAGAGCCGGATGCTCCCTAACATCATTCAAGAACAAAACTGCTGCCTTAGACAGAAACCCTAATTTGTTTATGGCTTCGTTAACATGCACATCAGAGCAGACGCTCCTTGAGACTTCACTGCACACACATACTCCCTAACTCAGTTTACTACAGCCTCAGGGACGGACGCCTTGTAGACAGTCCCTAACTCAGCGCAGCTGTAACCTAATAACACACGATGAGGATGTGATGCTGTGTGTGTGAGTGGGAATTGGAATTGGAAATATCATGTATGTCTCTCAGCCATGTAGATGGATTAGTTTACTCAGGGCGTGATCAATACACTCACTCTAATTCCTCAGGGTTCACTCAGCTGTATCCATGTGAACCTCACTCTCATCCCTAGTGTTAAAACGTTCTTACACGATTGGACAAACAGTGGTTTCACATTTAAAGCACACGGAAGATTTTGTGTGTGTGTGTGTGTGTGTGTGTGTGTGTGTGTGTGTGTGTGTGTTCTAGTTCAGGTTCACTTTATTTGTCCCCAGTGGAGCAATTAACTGTGCAGCAATGGTGACACAATACAATACATGATACACACATCAAACATTTAACATAGCACAATAGTATCATTAAAAAAAAGAAGAAAAAAAAACTCAATTCGTAACAGAGTCGTCTGCAACAAAACAAAGTCGTTATGTGTCAGTTCACCTTCGTTTGATAAGAAATCATGTGTTTATGGGAGTTTATCAGAATGAATGTACTGTTCTTTTCCTCATGCAGCCTCATTAACAGATACTCTAAGGCTGCTTGTTGGTTTATGGATCTTTTGTTTGCCTTTGTTTTGTCTAGTTTTGGTGCAACTTCAAGGATTTGGTCCATATTTAGAATAAATAGTTTCTAAATCTGAGGTTGTGACCACAGCAGGATTTCATTTACAGACTGAAACAGATGTTAACAGTCTGGTGAGAGACAGAGACAGAAAACCTCCAACATGGCAGCCACTGGTCAGATACACACCTCACACTGCAGATATCAGCAGTATCATTCTCACATGATGTCCCCTCTGTTGCTCCTCCTCCTCCTCCTCCTCCTCCTCCTCCTCCTCCTCCACCTCTTCCTCCTCCTCCACCACCTCTTCCTCCTCCTCCTCCTCCTGACAGGCCTGCTGAGGGTTTATGAAGGTGCTGCACAGATGTTGCTTTTCCTCTGCATCATGTGTTAGAGTGCTAATGACTTGTGTGTACAACTTTATAGCACTGCGGAGAATATCCTCTAATATTCCTCCTCCTCTTCCCCTCTCTTCCTCCATTTATCGAGTGCTGATGAAGCTGCGATGCGATTAAAAACTTCCACAAGCGTTGCCTCCCTCTCTAACACTCCCCCTTGTCCTCCCGCCTCTGTCTCTCCTAAACTGTGACCTGTAACCCTCCTGTTCTAGAAGCTCTTTGTGTACAGATGCTGCCTCCTCTTCATACTTGTCCTTCCCCCTGCTGCTTCTCCTCCTGTTTCTAAGTAAAAAGCCAAAAACAATTTACAGCAGTGTTTACAGCATACAAGTTAAAAGACAGAAATGGAAACAGGATGAATAAGAAAGGACTGGCAGGTGATTCTTCAGTTCTGACCTTTGAAATACATTTCTTTTAACTCTATTCTTCTACTTCTACAAAAGCTTTCTTATAGTCTGGACTGGAACAAAGGGCTTAGCATAGCTTTGATTGTAATTTTGTGCAATATTATGACGTGTGATGGCCAGTGTTCTGGGTAACGTGTTACAAAGTAACAAGTTACAGTACTTTAATTACTTTTTTCGTGTAATGTGTAACGTAACGTAAAGTGTTAGTTTCTTGCGTTGAGCAATCAGTATGGCAATATTCACTTTTTGGAACACAAGTTAGTTAAGTTTTAGACTTGCTGGCAGCAAATAATGTACACTGAATATGTGTAAATAAAGTGAAATTTTGTATTTCTGAGCTAAAATATCCAAACAGTAACTTGTTTGGTAATGACACCTAATAAACATGCTCTCAGATAAGGATGCATACATCTTCAAATGACTCACATTTGTAGAGATCAATAAGTCATATACCCCTGGTACTTTCAGCTGCAACAACAACTGAATAGGAGTTTGAAAAACCTTAACTGGTCCAAAAGTGTGATGGTAATGACACATGCAGTGGGGACAGCCATATTTACTGTAACTACACCTCCTCAACTCAACAGTAAAAACAGTTTACTGTTGTTTCTATTTAAGTGGAAATATTTAAAGCCGAATCTGTGTGGGACTATTTTCAGTTGTGGATTTTTGGAAACACCCGAGAGACACCTCGTCTGAGAGTTCTGAGTATTCAATGTTTATTTAATGTCAAACTCACCTGAAGCATGAAGACAATTTCACAGTTAAGTAAAACATGTGACCAGGCTGCTGTTTTTATATTTCAGGAGGATAATGAGGCATTTTCTTTCACTTCCACTGGAAAACATGAAAAACTCAAAGTAGTTGATACACATTAAGCTCTACATGTGGTAACATACTGAGGGATGTATTGGAACAGTTTTGATCGTAAGCCTGGGGTGCCAGTCACAGTCAATGTCTGACAAAAACAAAAACAAAAAGAATATCGTAACAAAACCCAAATGTCCCCTCACATAAATCCCCACACAATCAAAGACTTGACCACAGTTTAAGTCATTTCTCTCCTCTGTGTATTTACATCCCTCCAAAAACCACCTCCATCCTCTTTGTCCCCTTTTTTATCCATCACCTGTATGTTGTCCTCCTCTTCCCTCTCTTCATCATCTCTGAACAAAATGTGATGAAATCCTAAATGCGTGCGTCTCTCCAAACACTCCTCCCCCTCCCCCCTCCTCTCCTTCTTTTCCAGTAGCACTCTTCCTCCTCCTCCTCCTCCTCCTCCTCCTCCTCCTCCTCCTCCTCATGTTAACGTGCTGATGAGGCTGGTGGGCGATTAAGGAGGTGCTCCACAGATGTTACCCCTGTGATTGATCGCTTCATTTATTGTCTGAGGGCTGAATGTAATAAACTCATTACCACACTCCCTGGGTAGGAGGTGTGTGTGTGTGTGTGTGTGTGTGTGTGTGTGTGTGTGTGTGTGTGTGTGTGTGTGTGTGTGTGTGTGTGTGTGTGTGTGTGTGTGTGTGTGTGTGTGTGTGAGTACAGTGTCCACCTCTGGTGATTGATGGCAGTTTTCTTCTCTCTGGGGTGAGTTGCTCGGTCATGTCACTCAGGCCTCCAGCGTTGTTTAACTTAATTCAGTCACGTCACAGGAAAGTTGTTCCATGTTTGACTTCAGGTTCAGGTGAAAAGCAAAGTGAGTGAGTGGTGGTGAATATTCAACGATGTACAGTGATTTAGAAGTGATAATGAACAACCAAAGTAATTCCATGAGCATGTAGCAGTGTGAATCTTTCAGTCAAAGGGATAGTTCGACATTTTAGCAAATTGGCCCATTCCCTATAGTCATAGCAGTGGGTTCATTACATTTAATTGTCGGTGCAAGCTATTTTTAGAACGGCGGAGCAGAGCCGTGAGCTGCTCAGAGCTATGCTATGGAGGCTAATGGGATTTCTTGATTTCCCTCATAAAACTTATCAAATACACAATCCAACAACTCCACAACGCTCTGGTGGACAAGTTGTGACCTGCACATTCACCACGCTATGAGATAATAACACAACGTTACCAGACAGAGTTGTTTTAGAGGTGTTGCCTTCAGGGACAGTTTTTCATCAAGCAGTCTCTGCATTTACCTCTAAAACGGCTCCGCCTCAAAACGTTCCATTATTATCTCATAGCGTGGTGAATGTGCAGTTGTTGGAGTTGTTGGATGGCAATGGGCCAATTTGCCAAAATGTTGAACTATCCCTTTAAGATTATGGGTGAGTGAATGAATGAATCAATGCTGATGATGGCTGCTGAATGAATGAGATGCAAAACAACAACAGAAACAAAGAAGCAAAGAGACACAGCTGTAAGAGACCCCCCTTCCCCAGTCTAAACCCCCTGAACTCCACACAGCTTCTCTCTGATTGACCTCTGATCACACTGATGAAAGTGTGTGTGTGTGTGTGTGTGTGTGTGTGTGTGTGTGTGTGTGTGTGTGTGTGTGTGTGTGTGTGTTACAGTCCCAGGTTTTTTTTCCAGTGTGCTGATTGAAAGTTGTAATTTTCAGAATAAGCTGTGTGAGGCTGCAAATCAATTTCCTCAGCAGTGTTTCGCATTATGAGTCCGTTCACAGCAGAACTCATGTTGCTCTACATCAACTCGTTCCATTTCCATCTTCCATTTCAGACTAAGGCCTAGTCCACACGAACACGGGTATTTTTGAAACCGAACTTTTCTGGACCCCGGTTAAAAAAAAATTCGCGTCCACACCACCGGTGTGATAAAAAATAACTCCGTCCACATGAAACCGCAAATCCGTCTTCATGTGCATTCCAAAGCAGTAGGTGGTGATATCACTCCTAACAGGAAAGCAGCTATAACTTGTACAGAGAGAGTGGAGGCTCAAACAGCTCAAACTGACCGGCACCGCTAGTCCGCGCTACTAACACACCTCGCCGTAATCTCTTGTTTATGACAGATACGAAAATACACAAATACACACATCGCAACGATAATCCATCGATCCACTGATTGATTCTGAAAGGCTTCATTTAAAACAAATGTACAGGACGGGAGCAAGCAAAGCAGTGGGGAAGTGACCGCAATTTACAATTTGATAAAAGCCTATTTTAGCCATATCAGCATGGTGGGGTCCGCCCGCTATTCCGACATGTCTCTATTTAGACATCCCGCTATTAGACGACATCCCTCTATCTAGACATGCCGGTAGTCCGACACTTTTTGATACCGCTATTCCGATTTTTTTTTTTTTTTTTTTTACAGCTGCGATACCCAGGCGCGTCTCTCTCTCTTTTCTTTTCAGCATGCCTGTCACCGGTTTGATGAGGGAGTGATGTTCTTAATTTCAACAACTCAACTATCAAGTCGCAAACAAAACTAACACACATGATAAACAAACAGAACTATGCTGCAGTTTGTTTGTCAAGTTAACCTGTCACCTTCAGCACCATGGACAGCGCGGCGGATGAGCCGTTGAGAGCTGCATCTGTGAGCGTCTGGGCTCTGGGCTCAGGGCCTGGGGCCTCATTTATCAAAACTGTAAGTAAGCAGTGTAAAACTGCTGCTACTAAATGTTTTGCTTAGGCCTACGGAGAAAAGACACCCAAAATATTTACACCTTTTTCAGATCTATCAAACTGTGCATGCACAACTCTCCGCAATTTCTCTTTGATAAATCAAACTGGATACAAGAATGGTGTGCAGTTGTGCACGTGAACACACCTCTGCCCCCGGAATGCCTAGACACAACCATATATGGTCAGCACGTGCATATTAATTAGCCATGTGCGCTCTGTGGAGCAGCAACAAAGTTATTCTCTCTTCAGCTGACTTCAGTGACAGAATAATAACAGTCTCAGTAGGCTGCAGATCAGGGGTGCTGCTGCCGGTGTGTTTTTAAACTTGGAGGGTTTGTTTTTTCTTCTCTCTTATAGGCCTATGTATTTGTGTATGAGAAACAGTGTCTCAGATGAAGAAAAAAAATCAGGACAGGTCTGACTATAACGTAGCAATCAATCAATGTCGGAAAAGCGGAATGTTTGAAAAATAGTAAAGTGCCCCTACTCCGACAATGAAAAAAAGAATCTCGGAATAGTGGGACGCTTGAAAAATAAAATTAGAAGTCAATGTCGAAATAGCGGCATGTCGGAATAGCAGCATGTAACCACATATGGTGACCACACGGTTTTGTATTAGTGTCCGCATGTTTAGTGATTATTGATATTCACAGGAGCGTCTGAGTGGTCAGCGCATGGTCAGCGTCGAGAACTTGACGTGCTAGCAACAGTAACTAGGGGGGGCAGGGATTTATGAAAAATGTCCGGTTTTCCTGTCCACACGTGAAGCTGAAACCGGAGTTTTCGAAAAAGTTCACCCTGGACTCCGGTTAAAAAAAACTCTGGTTTCAGGAGCCCAGTTCTGCGGTTACGTGTGGACGAAAGGCCAAACCGTGTAGAGAAACACACGGTTTCAAAAATACCTGGGTTCGTATGGACGGGGCCTAAAGCTAATATCACATATTTATCCCAGCCTGCAGCTCAGAGTCAGCTGAGTTTACTGTGGGGGGGGGGGGGGGGGGGGGGGTTGGTGGAGCTCCACGCCCTGTTGACCATGTTTCTTGTCCTAATTCAATTGAAAAAAACATTTTGCACAACATGTATTAAAGGTATAATACCCCACAGGTATCACCACACAGCCATGTTGCACATGCAGTCTTTTGCACGTCTTTACACACACACGCACACACACACACACACTGCATAATTGCCACTTTAAACTGCCAGGAGGGCGCTGCTGCTGCTGTCATTGCCGTTGTATCTTTTATTTATTGTATGTTTTTTTTTTTTTTACTGTATGTTTTAAATGACATTACTATAGTTTTTAACTACAGTTTTTATTTATTGTACTTATTTTTATTTATCTTAATGGGCTGGCACGGGACCAGGGCACCGCAATTTTGTTCATCCCATGTTTTTAACATGTGTTGTATGACAATAAAGAGACCTTTGACCTTTGACCTTTGACCTAATATGTAGGAATTCCCTCCATCTAGCGGTGCGGTTGCATATCTGAACGTATTCTTGATGTTGCATTCACGTGAAATCAGGCAGACGTCAGACAGACAACAGACGCTGCATGTAACAGGATAAACAAGTGTCTATGTAAACAAGTGGTCCGCCAGCATGAGGCAAAACAATACAGGCGTGACAATATGTTGTCATGGTGATGTCATATTGTTTACCTGACCCACGTTTTACCGTCTTTCTCTCTTACTGTCGCGTGTCACTACACATACGATACGATACGATACGATACGATACGATACGATACGATACGATACGATACGATACGATACGATATGATATGATATGATATGATATGATATGATACGATACGATATGATAAACTTTATTGTCTCGTTCAGGGAAATTTGTCTTGGACATAAATGCCTTGATGGCCATAACGTGATTAGTGAACGAAGAGCGGTACACAGAGGAGGGAGGGAGAGAGAGACGGCAGCTTGAACATGATCCAATTGACTTGAACATCACATTCATGATGATTGGCTGCTGTTTTTACAGGATTGTCCGTCCCACTGGTGACTGACTTTTTCATTTTTGTGAAAAAGCATTTAATTAATTGGTTGCAATCGGAGTTTGAAGAGGATTTCAAACAATTATGTAAAAAATGCTCCGGATCTCTAACCCTGCCTTTAACATCAACAATAGCTAACTAAAGGGCTGCCGTCTGTCTGGTTTGGAACAGTCAACTGTGATGTGACGTCATTCCTGTCCTGCCAGTGATGAGGTAAATATAAGATCTCTACCTTGCTATTTTCAGTTCCATTGACAACTGTGACTTTTCACACATTCAGTATCCTGCTTTCCTCTGATATCCTGGTCCAGTCACCTGTGGCTCTCTACCTGGCTCCGTTCCACCACAGCCCTCCTGTCCCTCTGCCATCCTGCCTCAACCCCCAGCCATCTTTCCCCCAGTTTCCCCGCAGTTCAGAACCTCTTTTACTTTCAACCCCCTGGCTCATGTACAAAGAGACAGGGTCTGTGGTTTGTGCATGATTCATACTCCTGTTGTTTCATAACCTGCCTGTGTGTGTTTATATTGTGAAATAGTTTTCTATTTTCTTTTTTATTAAATGAAAATCTTTGGGACAGTGTGGACAGTTGATAGCAGAAAGCATGTGAAGGTATCACATTTGGAGACTAGTGCTGGGTGTTCCACTCCTCACAGATCTTTTCATGGACTAAAGCAGAAAAAGAAGAGTTCCCGCACACATGGCCAACTTGCAGAATGTATTGTATTGCAACGTTTTGGTGCTAGACCTGTTTTCGAAAACATTTGCTTGAAAAAGGTGTGGCACCGAAACGTTGCAATACAATAAATTCTGCAAGTTGGCCATGTGCGCGGGAACTCTTCTTTTTCTAATTTGGACTTAATTGTCACCCTCCGACGCACCTGCCTAAGAAATAGATCTATTTCTTATGCCTAAGAAATAGATGTAAGAAATAGATGTGATTTTTGTTTGTTTTTTCATGGACTAAAGCAGAATTGGAAAATGCACAGTTAGCCGTCAAAACAGCAGTTGTAGTTGTCGCCTGCTTGGTCTTATCTGCTGCTTAAAAAGGCTGAAATTCTACAATATGAATTCATGTGAACTTGTGGGAAAGCCTGAGTGTGTTGATTGGTTTTCTGTGGGGAAACAGAGCGAAGCAGCATCCTCTCCCTCCTGCCAATTGGCCATCTCTGCTTGTTTTTTGGACGTGGACCTTGTGTCTGTTTCCTGGCCAGATTCTTTTTTTCCCTTTCTGCAGTGCTATCAATAGAGCATCACATGACGGCCATGTGCAGTTCATGTGAGGATGCTGGAAGTGAAGGAGGAGGCTGGGATGGTCCATGATCCGTGCTGCCTCCATGTTGGTGCAGGGGGGAATGGGAGCAGTAATATATTTAGTAATGACCCAGTTCTGGTGGGTGCTGGCAGGGGTGAGCACTGATTCCTGTGGGAAGATTTCTGAAAACGCTCAACCCAGAAGCTGTTTTTATACTGTGTTTATGTTCTGACCCGAGGCTCCAAGTGCTAACCTTTTCAAATTAAAGACAAACTTATTCAAGAGTTACTGAAAAAGCTGTTGCTGTTGCTCTACACCACAAAGAGACCCAGAGAATGACAAGTGTAGCAGGAGAAAACAAAACAAAAACCTCCCCTTCCTTCAGCATAGTTCCAATCATTCGTCCTCTGTCTCTAGATTCATCCACATCCTTCCATCCTTCCTCTGTTGGTGTTTGTTTTCCTGTGAAATCTGCATCATAAATTAGCAGGAACACACGTTGAAAGCTTTGATTGATCTGTTTCAGTGCAGAGCTCTGCAAGACACGGTGTGAAGCAGCTTCGACCTGTTGTCCAATGACAAATAGTTTCTCAACAGCTGGATCAGTGGTTGTCAACCTCAGTGTAAGTTTCCAGATGTTGTGGACAGATAAAAAACAGTAGGTTGAAGCCTTTAGTGCCTCCGGGGGGAGTGTGCAACTTCTGATAAATGTCTCCCAGGAAGGAGGAGGAAGACAATGGAGGAGTGTGATGGTAAAGGAGGAGCAGCAGTCTGCTCAGGTCTCTACGGCTGTTTGCTTCCAGGAGATTTGAGATGAGAAGCATCTTTATAGCAGAATGTTTGTTTTTTTCTCATCATCGTGCAGGGATTGCTCAGCTGCACCCTCCCACGCATCACTGAGGTTCATGTGAACCTACAATTAACATGAATATTAAACACTGTCTTATACATAATTGGACGAACAGTGGTTTTCAGATTTAAAGCAGATGTGGCAGGTGTGTGTATGTGTGTGTGAGAGAGAGAGTTCCTGTCACAAACTCTCAGCAAACCCACTAATCCACTTCAGTGACGTGTCCTCCGGATGAAATGTAGGCTGTTGGCTCAAAGTAACAACTTGTGACCCATTTATACATCAGCAAACTCAGTTTTAGTCTCCTCCGCTGTGAGCAACTGTCCCACACTTTTAACAGCAACAGTCACGGCTCACAACCTCAATTCCAGTCCCCGCTGGTTCTCGCATAATACTGTTTTGGAGTCGGTCTGTTCCTCCAGAGGGATCACAGGCCGATATCCGCCCCATTTACACCGGGAGCTGAAATCCCAAAGAAGAAACGTTGGGTGTTATTTTAGGTTCTGCCTTCACAGAGGATGAGCTGTTGGCCTCTTTTGAATTTCAGAAATTGAATTCTGAAGGACCCAGAGTGGATTTTCACACATCAAAGCTGCTGGAGTCATGGAGACAGTTGCCCAGGACAACAAGTCATTTGGCATCAATTTAGTACTGTATCAATAATCATGTTTCCTGTGCTAATGTACATGTGGAATAGATGAAGATGAAACCTGAGGAGTTTCCACTCAGCCACACATGTAGGGTATCTGTAGACTGTCAGTGGCACACAGACTCAAGATCATCCTGAGCTCAAAAGGTAGTTCCTGTTTTTCTGGGAAAACACACAACAAATCGTTTCATCTGGAGTTCAATTGCTCTGTAACCAGTTACACTGTCTAAATATATTCAAATAAATGGTGTATATCTTTGAATACAAATATGAGAGTAGAGCATGCACACATCCAATGAACAGGTGCAGAAAAAAAGTAGGGTAACACTTTACTTGAATAGGTATTCATAAGATTGACATAAAACTGTCATAACCATGACATAACAGCTGTCATAAACATCAATGAATACTTATGACAGCTGTCGTTAAGTGTCATTCGGTAAGTTATGTCACTTTTGATGCAAAGTTGACATTATTTGAGATGTCCTTGTTATGAGAACTTGACATAATTTTTTAAAGTTTGGCAATTAGGTCTGCTATGACAGTTTAAATTTTCTTTATGTCAAGTTGTCAGAACAAAAACATCTCAAATAATGTCAACTTTGCATCAAAAGTGACATAACTTACCGAATGACACTTAACGACAGCTGTCATAAGTAGGCTATTCATTGAGGTTTATGACAGCTGTTATGTCATGGTTATGACAGTGTTATGTCAATCTTATGAATACCTATTCAAATAAAGTGTTACCAAAAGGAGAATCAGTAGAAGAAGGAGAAGGAGAAAAAAGGTTCACACACACTGGTGTACTGCTCCTCAGATTTATTAAGAATGGATCTACAAGGTCAGCGTTCCAATCAGAAAAGATCTTCTCAGGACTAACAAACAGGAAGTGGGCATGTACTTTTAAAATCACACTCATCATCAAAAACCACATCATCGATGCTGTTTTCACCCTCTGATGCTCGCTCCATTTTTACCACATCCATGACCCCTGGACAAAAATGTCCACCTATAGTGAGAGACATTTAAACATCTGTTTAAGCAGTTACTCCCGAAAGATTTGTGATACATATAGGACTGGGTCTTGACTAAACATGGAAATCACTTTTGACATGAGTTTCACATTTTTTAACCTCTTCCTAACCAGTTGTTTTTGCTGCAAAAACACATGATTTCTCTATTGTCAGTGACTCCTCTGTTTCCCAGCACCCAGATCTGTTCATACTGTCCTTGTAGAGTGAAAATCTTGAAAGTCATGGCAAAAGTGACTTTTTGAGCTAAGACACAGAAAAGACAAATAAATACAGAAAAGTTTTTGAAAAATACCTTCAAAAACCCAAAGGTGGGGGTGGTGTTTAGCTCAGTTGGTGGAGCAGCCGCCCCATGTGTTGAGGCTATAGTCCTCACTGCAGGTGGCTCCGGTTCAAATCCCGCGTTGAGCAGCCCTATCTAGTCTGGGGCCATTGACTCGCTGTTTTGCTAAGCAACCGGATCCAAGGCGAGAGAGACAGGCCTTTCTGTCAAAATAAAAGCACCAAGCTAATAAAATGCAGTGAAACTTTTTAATTTAAGGAATATAATGTACAAGAAAGTCCCAGAGCCATTAAAGTAACATTGCGGAGTTTTTCGGCCTTAAAATAATGTTTCCAGACTCATTGCAGTGATAGAAAAATGGTTAATAGGATGAATGGTGCTGCCGCCGCAGCCTGAGCAGGGTCGCGTCGGCTGAAACTGCACTATGGAACTTCCCTGCACGGGTACGAATCACCGCCCCTCCCCTCTGCGTCGAGGGAGAGACGTGGTGGGTAAAAGCGAAACTTACGGTTCTCCTCCGGTCGTCGTCGCCGCCGCCGCCGCCCCCCCGCCACCCCCCCCCCCCCTCCCCCGACCACCCGCCACACAGTCTCCTTGCAAACATGTGGGAAATACTGTCGTTTATTAATGGGAATAGACGCTGGATACGCTGGCTGATAAGTTTCGTTTTCGTTTTCCCCCCCAGACTATAGCGCTTCTCAACCAGATGGTGGGAGCACTGAGCTGAAACTCCGCAATGTTGCTTTAAGTTAACCTTCTGCTTTTATTGTATTACAAGTTCATGTCTATTTTATAAGTTTTATGTCGGTGAACACGTTTACTTTGGTGAATTTGGTGATTTACGGATCCGCTAGAAGACAGGAACCAGAATGCAGACAAAATTTGGAGTTAACAGACACCAGGCTCTTCTCTTCTGCCTCCCCATTTCCTGTCTCTCTCAACTGTCCTATCAAATAAAGACATGAAAAGCCAAAAAATATACTTAAAAAAAAAAAGATGGACGTAGACATTTTTGTCCACCGAAGGGTCACGGATGTTGTTAAGTCCAAAAAATGGACGTTAATGCTGAAACTCGTGACATCCAGAGTTTACCCAAAGATACCTCCTTGCAAAACATCAGCCCCCAGTGACCTTTCATTTGGGGAGTTGGGAAAGTGTGAGAGGTGGACAAAAATGTCCAGGGGTCATCAGAGGGAATGGTTATTCCATTCCTCCATCCCTGACTTGCATAGCTTTATTTATTGGGAATTATGTGCTTGGCTTAATTGTTGAATCATCTCTGTTGGAGAATGATTTGGACTGTCTGGACTCTTAGGGCCACCGTACAGTTGGATCACACTACACCCAACATACACTGCCCTGATGCCACCTGATTCAGTCGGCACCAGCCAATCAGATTCAAGGAGTGTGATTACGTACATACCCACTTCCTGTTGGTGAATCCTGAGGAAGATGTTTTTGATTGTAGCATTGACCTTGTAGATCCATTCTTAATCAGATCAGGGAGCAGTACCAGTGTGAACCTTTTTTCTCTTTTTGACTGTATATCTTTGAGTGCCTTAGAAAAGCACTATACAAATCATATTGTATTATTATATTCATCTGAACTCCCGGTGAGGAAGCCTGCAGAGATCCTATGCCTCCATGCTATTGAGAGCGTCTGTCCATCCTCTTCTTGTGATGAACACAATATCTCTGTAACACCTTGAAGGAGCTGATGAATGTGGCCTATGGCTGTAGATGAACAGGGGTGAAACCAGAGGGACATAGTGGTGCAGTGAGGGGCTAATTCTTTGGCTTGAAAAACAACTGATCTGCTTGTGCTTCTGAAATCAAATGTTCACCAATCTGCTTATAGCTGAAGGTGTTTGTCTTGTGTCTGTGCTTCAGGAACATCATGTCTATTTGCTTCAAGTTCAATTAACATTCTGTTGAAACTCATTGAGATGCCTTCGTTAACTTTTATTGAACCTTTATTTTACCAGGTAATTAACCCTTTGATTTCAACACAGTGACTATGGTGTAAAAGACAGCTCATGATCAATAATAATAATAATATATATCTTTTTTTTTTTTGAACAGCTTGAATCTTCTGTAGATTTGCAGGCAACCCAGTAGAATCTGAAAATAACTGAAGTTTCATTTTGTCACTATTGAGGACCAGAATGGATTTGAGGAATGTTTTGCTGTCTTCTTAAAACCTTATGGAGGTGTAATGAGCTTCAGTAAGTGTGTTTGTGGCCTTCCTGAGGTTTGAAGGCATTTTGAGGCTTCAGTGGAACAGGACTGTCAGGGAGAGGAGGATGTGGCAGCAGCCTCATGGCATGTGTGAATGAGAAAAATATGAGTGACACCTCTCTGGGGTTTCAGCACATTTCCCGTTTGGCACCCCCCCACCAACCACACACACACACACACATTGTTCACTGTTTGAATCCAATAATAAGAGATATTCAGCAGCAGTCTGGGCAGCTGGGACATTTCAGCTGACTGCTGTGTTATTTGTCTTAATCACATTTCTGCTTTCTGTTACTTCTATGTTTTGTTTTCTTTTTCTTTTTGTGTTTCATGTTAGATGTGGGGGTTAGCATTATTATTTTTATGGATAAAATGATGAACTTGTTTTTTTTTTTTCAAGGTTATACATGAAACTCACTGTGTATTATTACACAGAAAACTAAAGGTGTCCAGGACCCCTCTGGTCCCGGGCCCCACTCTGACCCTCTTTGAACCAGACCAGGTTCTGACTCTAATCTGACCCAGATTACATGGACAAATGAGGCAAGATAAATCTGCTTCTTGTTCTTCCTGTTGTGTGATAGATGCTGACACTCTACTGAATGAATATAAAACAGGGTTAGACTAGTAAGAAGACTCGCCAAATCCCGCGGGAATTCCTTCATCTCTCAGGCTTCCCTCCATCCATTTTTAATGAGCAGCTGCCTGAAATCTCGCCTGCTCTTGTTTCTTCCTACAGGCGATAATTGCCTCTAAGGATTTTTTTTTTGTGATTATTATTATTTTCATTTTCCAGGAATTATTTAGTCTCACCTTCCTCCTCCCACCTGCTTCTGCTTTATCCAAATATTTTGTTCAAAATTATAAAAATGTCAAAAATGACATTCTTCTTTATTTCTCTATTTCGTTTTTTGTTTTTTGGATTTTGGATTATTTTTTATGTAATGTTTGATTTATTATTGCCTACTTCGAGATATGGAGCAAAAAGATAACTTTTAGGAATTTAGCAAACAACAAAAAAACATGATGATTTGTAAATGTTTATTATTTATTTTATTACAAACTAAATCGGCCTTCGGATTAGAGGTTTCCACTGTAGCTTTCACGATGAGAACAGATCGAGATGCTCCGGCGGCCTTATATGATTATTCTGTCTCCTAAAAATATCGGTGGTTGAGACCCATCTATATTTAATGTCTAGGGACTCTAGGCCTATCATTTTTATTCCTAAAACCTGGAATCAGGTGTGTATTTCGTGTCTGCGGGGTTTTCCGTTAACGATACGAGATTTAACGCGTTCCTCTCTCTCTCTCTCTTCTTCTCCGTGTGTATTTTTTTTTTTTTCTTTTTTTGCTTTTCTTATTTAGCAGCGAGGAGCCGCCCGGTCCGCAGACAGCAGCCGTGTTCCCCCTCACTTCACATCACATCACATCCATATTAATGCAGGAACGCGCCGCGAGTGCGTGCGTGGCTTCCCCCGGGAGCCCGCAGCACGCAAACTGTGGCTCTGAAGACAATCTGTTTCTGCTTCATTAAACCTTACCGAAATGACACCGCAACAGTCTCACTGTAAAGCCAGCTATTAGAAAACACGAGGCCACCGTCGGGCCTTCAGGTGTGCAGCCAGAATATGGAAACAATCTATCAAAAAAAATATGGACATACAATAATATCATAAACTACACTGCGGGCTAATAGGCAGATAGCATTACATATTACATTACATTGTAAACCCTGCATATTTACAATTACTCTGCGGGTGATTAAAGAAAAAGACATAAACGCACCATGAACCTGTAAATGAACGGACATTTTGGAGGCATGTTAATTATTATGTGGTGATCAAAAAGAAGTGAAATAGCAGACACAGATGAGGTGTGAACAAACCCAGCCTGCAGCACCACACTTCTCAACTGCAGTGCTGTGGAAATGTCAGAGAAATATACGGTTGCAATCATCTCCTTTTCTCCCATAAATCTCCTACTTTTTCAATTTTATGACTTTTGTTGCTTAATATTTTTTCCTGCATCTGGAGAACTGGATCCTTACTGGAGGATTATGGAATACTGGTGTCACTGAAATCCTATAAAATAGGAAAATGGTGTGAATGAAGGCGGCCCAGGGCCCTGCAGACCAGACCAGAGTAGAGCAGAGAATTTTACCTCTCTAGATTCCTCTCCCATTATAGATTCATAATGTTCATCTTTTCACTGCTATTAGTCAGTGTTTGGGATATTGCCCCCCCCCCTTTTTTTGTATTTAAAAATAAAGAATATAATCCCTAAATCCTATAGAGTTATTAATTTTCAGATCTCCAGCATTTCCCTGTTTTGTTTGAAGATTATGTAATTGTGTAATCATGTAACAAAATTATGGGAATGCTGGTGTATCAATATGCTGCCACGAGACATTACAGAAAGGTCTTTACTGTGCCGTTTATTGTTTTAGTAATTCCTCCCTCAGACTAAAAAAACAAGAATCATCCGTTGTCTTCTCACCAAAATCTGCCTCTTCCCTTTTTACAAACATTTCTCCTGTAGAAGACAGTAAATATGTCCTCATAAGGAGGACGGTCACAGTCCCTCCTGTGTGGAAAGACCGGTCAGCTGAAAATCAAATGCAAATTGGTTTGGGGGTCTTGGCAGCTCGTTTCGTCCATGTTGGACTGAACAAACATCTTCTACATGAGGACAGTCAACCTGTCCCCTCCCCCTGGTCCTCGCCCTCCTCCTCATCTGGTTCAGTGTGAGTGCTGAGACGTGTGGCAGCTCAGGGACTATCCCTCATTAATAATGAATACACTCCAAACCCTGTTGTGTGTGAGGAATAAGAGTCCATCATCTTGAAGGCAGCACATCAAACTCCATCGAAAGAAAACACACATTTTCATCCCTTCATCAAAACGACAGCACACAGTTATTTTCAAACATTAGTAATTTTATTTGTTTACTCTTTATCATTTTAGCAATCTTTTATTTTTTATATCTCAGTAGGCCTATAATTTGTAAAGTATCAACCTTGTGTTAAAACTGTCTGGGATAGACTATCTATAATAGAGCTTTTTATATTATTTTATTTTCTCAAAATCTTTTTGATATACATACTCTCCTGTTAGATACTTTTTGGAATAAGTCCTTTTTTAAAACTCTTTTTGATACGCAACATCCCCATAAACAAACAGAGAGACAAACCAACAAACAAACAGAAGTACATATCTTTTTGTCAGAAGGCAGTGGAAACGTCTGTGCCTCAGCAAAGAAAGAAACAACCTCCTCAAATTTATTTACTCTTTTTATGTAGTTTATGATGCTACTGTACTGTTGGGACTCGGCTTTTTAATCTAACATACAGACCTAAAATACTGTATATCACCTCTAAGATCATCTAGTATGAATCACTGGCATATGAAAAAGGGGGATGTGCTAAATGGCAACAGTCTTTTCGCTCTTCAGCCACGGTTTCTTTTTTTTTTCTTTTTCTTTTAGCTACACTGGCCATGAAGTCAAGTCTTTGTATTGCTATCAGCTGTTCAAAAATCTAACTTCTTTCTTTCTTTCTTTCTTTCTTTCTTTCTTTCTTTCTTTCTTTCTTTCTTTCTTTCTTTCTTTCTTTCTTTCTTTCTTTCTTCCAACAACTATTTTTTGCTCCCAGACTCATTCATTTCTAACACATGGTTGTGCTGAGCAGGAATGTGGCAGGACAGAGAGACGGTGGGAAATCAGCCACCGACACCAACACTGTTCAGTCTAATGTGCTTCTTCTTCTACGTCACAAATACTGTATGTTGGAGGTTCCATCTGTGTGATGTCTCCAACGGCAACTTACACTTTAACTCATGGGATTTCAGGACATGAGCACAACATCTGAAAACACACAAAAAAAAGACAGAAATATTTGCTACACCTACTTAGGATTGAGTTTTGTCATGATTTAGCTGCTAAGTCAGACCTGCAGTTAGCCTTCAGTCATTAAGCCAAACTGTCACCGCTAACTGCTCACCTTGCTAAAGTGGATTTAGCTGCTTTGCGTCAATTTGTAGTTGTTTCTAAATAAAATATGTTAGCTAGCCTTACACAACCAGGCTAAATTTACTTTAGAGTGGAGTCATTTTGGCTATGTGGAAACCATTGGTAAAAAGCTCATAAGTGACAACAATAACCCACATTTCAGAGTTTGTGCTCATCTCCTAAAATGCTTTGAGACTGTCTGAACTGACTTCATGCAGGTTAACATCAGTCTAAACGGGTCTTTAAAGAAAAGCAGGCTTTAAATACTCTCAACTAGATCCCTGCAGCCCAGAGCTGGGCGGGGAAAACGAAGCTAAGGTCACACCAGACTGACAGGGCGAGATGTCTTCACGCGGTGTTGATTCTATAAGTGTGAGCTAACTCAACAACTAAAAGTAAAACACTATCAAAACACATCTACTGCAGGCTCACGATTGACTGCAAGCCATGCTGCATGGATCAAAGACAGTATTGCAGTTTTGCTTTTTGTCAACGCCACAAATTTTACCTTTAAGAGTTGAGACTGTACAAGAGAAGATTGACCTCACCACCAATTATGACAGCTCCATTCAACTTGGTGCTAAATACCGTCTTAAAGGCTGGTGTGACTGTAGCCTGAGCACAATAAACAGCCAAGAAGAATGCAAATATAATATCACCATCAAGCATTCAGTCCATCAAACACACCGGGCTCAACAAAGTCAATTTGGCGCAATAAAAAAGGAAAAACTGTCCGTAATGGAAATGAGGTGACTGGTCTGAAATGGACTATAGGCCTAGGCTTGTCTTATTGATTTTGTGGCACTAAGCTCAGCCTTGCATTACACATGAAGATGTGCCTTTAGGCTATATAGGAACCCTAATATATAGCCTGATACTGTGTCAGCACCCAGCAGTCACACAGTGCTGTCTAGGCCTAGCCTACTAAACATCAATAATTCATGGTTGACTTTAATACTGTGTAATTCCACAATTGTAAGCGGGCAAGAATCCATCAAATTTTCATCATTGTCATCATTTCAGCTCAACGGCTGGTGAATATTTCATGTCATCGACCTCTGGGTCAGGTCAGCATGTGATTGGATGAGCGCTCCAGGAGGACGTACAGCAGATGTCTCAGGAAGGCATACTCGGCCGCCGTACACTGATGTAGTAGTAAAAACTCCATTTTTGGGTGTAGTTTTCTGGTGATGAAGTCAAACTCAGTCCTTGAAGTCGTAATTTCTGTATCGAAGAGTAGCTATCACTCTTTTCTATTTTCTTTTTTTCATTTGGGTTTTTCCATTTTTTTCTTCTTCTTTTCACTTTATGTTTTTTTTTCCCCCTTGTATCGGTTAAAACGCCAGCCAAGTCAGTACGGTGGGCAGCGTGGTGAGCACCAACGTGAGGCCCCTTGCGTCGGCAGATCTGGGGGCTCCGTTGTTGCTGCCACAGAGTTCAAACAAACTCCCACGGAAATCCAGGTTGCGGGATTCCTTTTTCAGTTTCTCCCAGAGGTCCGTGGCTCCCTCCTGGCAGTCGGCCAGCGCTGTCGTTGCACAGGAGTGGAAGTTATCCCAGTAACTAGCAGGAGAAAACACAGCAAGCATTAACACCACATGCTCAGCACTGCTGTGGGAGACTGGTTTTAACTGAATGAAGAGGAGGAAGAGCCAAGAGTGGAAGACATCCCAGAATCTGGCTCAACAGAAAACAAAGTGGGGGGGGGGGCTGTTGGAGAAAACTGAACTTAATCAAGTTTAATGCCTTCAAACATTTAACAACAGTGTGTGTTCCAAGGAGGTTACACTTGTGTTACAGACAAATCAAACTCAGTCACTGTCATGCTGCTGCCTTTAAAAAGAAATGTCTTCCATATGTGTATATATCTTCCTCCTCCTTCCTCTTTCCTTACGTATTCTCATTTATTTTATCCTTTTTTTCTCAGTTTGCTCCCATTCTTTTATCTAAATTGTTCTTTTTCTCTTCTCTCCCTGCTTTCCTTTCTTCTTTTATCGCTCCCTGTTTCCTTTCCCTTCTCATCCGTCACCATTTCTTCCATCTTTCCTTCAACCTTCCATCTTTGTCCCACTCCTTTTCCTTGAGGTTTTCATGTTTTATTCATAGTGAAGCATCATTCTCATCTACTCTTTTACTTCCTCTTTGTTCTCGTTTTCCTTCCCTCTTCTCCTACTGTTTTTTTCCCCATTATATTTTATTATAGTCCAATTTTCCATATATCAATTCTTCTCTTTTTTCTTTGTTTTGCATTAGACTCTATCTTTTTTTTTGACTGCCACCTCTCATCTGTCCATCTGTTTTTTTCTCCCTCCAGTTCATGTAAAGATGACACCAGCCTGCTCACTGACACGTGCTGCATCTCTCTCTCTCAAACACACACACACACACACACACACACACACACAGACGTTAATTGCTCAGAGATGTGGTGATGACATGACTTAGTTCAGGAGGACAACATCAATAAGAGCAGATTGGAAGATTGGATTATGTGTGTGTGTGTGTGTGTGTGTGTGTGTGTGTGTGTGTGTGTGTGTGTGTGTGTGGAGGAGTATTAATGTGCCCCTCCTGCCACGCCTCAACACCGCTGTGATGGAGCTGTCACTGAATTAAAAACTCCTGTGTGTGTGTGTGCGTGTGTGTGGAGGGGGTGTGGTGTGTGTGTGTGTGGGGGGGGGCGGCAGTGTGCCATCTGGTGCCCACCCGGTTTGGATGGTGGGATGAAAAAAAATGGGGGATGGGAAGGTTTTGGAAGTGGGGTTCAGCTGGTCCCCCCCCCCCCCCCCCAGGGTCTCTGCTTAAATCACTCATATTATTTTTGGTTTAGAGTCAAGAGAACACAAGACTGTGTGTGTGTAAATGAGGAAACCAGACAGACAGGGTTCTGTTGGAAGTTGTGGTCATTTGGAAGTTGATTTGATGTTACTTTGTAACAGAACACTGTTCTATATATTTGAACAGAAAAATCAAAGCATTTATTCAAATTGGAAAAATAAGAAAATCCAATCATTCTGGAGGGAGGTGTCAACTGAGATAAATTATATAATCTAGGTTTCTCTTTTATTAATTTATATCTCAGTAAAACCCCAGAAACAGTCCCACATAAGGACAAATACTTCTGGCAAGTAGCAGAAAAGCTATAACTAGAAAATGGTTGCAACCAGATCCTCCAACATTGGCCCATGGGATCATTCAATACTTTTGTTTGCTTCAGTTGGAGAAATGTACTCAACGCTGGGATAAATGGATTGTGTATGCACCTTAAATAGCATGAAATTATACCATGATGTATGTATATATGTGTAAAAGAATATTGTGACTTTAACTGTGCCCATGATGATCGCATGTTCCTTTTACATGGAAAAGAATTTTTTAAAAAGTAAAAAAAAAAAAAAGCTGGGAGTCGTCAAATTTGCAGTTATTCTTGTTATTCTAATATATATATATATATATACATACAGTATATATATATACAGTATATAAATATTGACAGCAGCCTTGGCCCTGTGGCTCCAGTCCCTGGTCACATGGCCCGGCTCAAGACAGTGTTTGTATCTGGGATATTTAGTCATGGGGTGAACAAAACAACACTTATACAAGCTAAAGTAATCCCATTCAATAATGCTCTGGCCAATCATCTCTGGGGTAGATGCATGAGTCATAATGCTGACACCATCTCTGGCATGTTGCAGTTGCAGGTGTGTGAACATACGTGCAGATCTTGTGCAGGTTCTCCCTGTCGTCCAGGTCCTGGGGATAGTTGACCATGTTCTCCCCCAGCTGAAGCAGACAGTCTGAGAAACCTTTAAACACCGAGTCACATTGACCAGCACTGACCAGCACTGTCTGCAGCACAGAGACTGGAGGAGGAAAGGAGGAGAAAGAAAGGGAAAGAAAACGGAAAGTTACTTCACAAAAAACGGAGCAAAGCTTCTATTTGATTAGACTTCATGGTGTCAATCATCACCATCAACATTCATGTTTGTCAGAACTGAACTCTGAGGTCAGATTCAAAAGGTCATCCACCAATATTTCACAAGCTTTACATTACATTTGGTTGACATGTATAAAGGACAGTTTCATCTGCAAACGGAGAGAGAAGTGTCAGTCACCAGAGAGGTGGGCTGAGTTACACGGTGATGGAAAGAGGGGATGGAGGTAGAGACTAACACACTGAACTCTGTATCAGGTGACCACACATAATATCACACTTTGTCAGGTGAAGAGCTTTTTGCTCATGGAAGCTGTATTGAGAAAGACTAAAAACACAATTTGTAAATGAAACAGTAAATATATTAAAGGGACATTGTGTAACTTCTCCTGTTATCTATTCATGAAAATCGATTATTTCATTCAAAAGTCTGTTTTTTATTCATCAGTAATCCCCCCATCAACAAAGTGAAGTGTTCCTTTCAGCTCTGAATTAGCCGTTCATATCATTCATATCTACATGGAGCGGCGTCTGTGAAAAGTCACCGCGGTAACGCAGTGAGGAGGAATGGAGCGTTACACTGATGCTGCATTCACCTGCAGTCGGGCAGACGGCCGTCGCTAACAAACCAGATGTCATTTTAGTCACAGAAGTCCAGAGAAAGCCGGTAAAACGTGGGTCAGGTAAACAATACCACATCGCCATGACAACATATTGTCACGTGTATTGTTTTGCCTGGTGCTGACGGACCACTTGTTTACATAGAGGCTTGTTTATGCCGTTACGTGCAGCGGCTGTCGTCCGTCTGCCGTCTGCCCAATTTCACGTGAATGCAGCATGAAGAATACCATTGAGTTGCTTGTGATATACAACCACAACGCTAGATGGGAGGAATTCCTACACAATATACCCTAAAGGAACATATAGCTTTTGATCTGTCGTGTATCATGTGGTGTAAACAAGTACAGAGCATTAAAGTAGACATCATGACACTGAATAGCTTTAGTCTGAACAAGTAGCGAATACGATATATTCATGTGAAAACAAAACATCCTTTTGTTGTTTCCTCACATTTCACTTTCACACTCCCTCTCCCTATCTCTCTTTCTCTCCTTCTCTCTCTTTCTCTCCCTCCCTCCCTCAGTGTGTGTGCGTTGTGTGTGTTGCCAGGTCTGACACGCCTCCATCCCCTCTCAGCCAGTCCAGCCCCCTCCAGTCACATACATGCACTAACACGACGTATGCACGCCTCTTTACATGACCTTTGTTAACTCATTGTGTGCGTGTGTGTGTGTGTGTGTGTGTGCGTGCGCATGTGCGTGGTTCATTAAGCAGGGGATCAGGCTGATTGATTGGTTTGGATAATAACACGCCTGCTGTCCGGTTCCACTCGATCAAACTGTGGACTAACACAGCATGACGTGTAGGACCAGACACGGATGTTAGGGGAGGACGAGGTGTGTGTGAGTGTGTGTTGTTTGTAAGGAAGCCCACATTGTAGCATTTTCACTGGCTAGGAAAGGCTTTTATAATCAAACTGTGATATAACCCATGTTATTGTAAATTTTTCAACATATATGTTACTTTAGAATCTGTATGATTTTATTTTCCTTATTATCTATAATCTAAATCTAATGTTTCTCTATGGGCTTTATGCACAGCTCCACTACTTCCTGAACTTAAACAAGCTCCTTTATTTCCTGCCTTACATTACAGTATTGGACAAACTGATTAATACAGGTGTGTCTAGTCACAATGGTCAGACACACCTGCATTAATCAGTTTGTCCAATAATGTAAGACAGGAAATAAAGGAGCTGTGCATAGAGCCTATTCTATATTAAACGTCTCATGTTAGAAGAGGAATCACTCCTCTCCACATCAAATGTCTGAGGAGAGAAGCTGTACGTATGTGTGGTATTGAACTACATAAGCTAAAAGTATAAAGTCAGTACGCTGACTCCTTTATGTCTGTTTAATGTGTGGTCTGCTCTTACTTGACCTTCAAAAGGCATTTGAAGAGAACACAGCTGTGAGCTGAGCAGCGTCTCATCTATCAGCCTCTGACTGTGGTCTGTCACATGACACTGTCCTCTTTTTGTTTTATATTAAAGCCCCTGTACAGACTTTTCATTTAGTGTTGATTTTGGCGGCCCCGGTGGACGAAAGCGGTGGTGTTTTGCCGGAATGAAGACTGCATTTCCCACTGTCATGAAGACGTTTGTCTGGCCAGCGAGTGTAGATTTGTTTTGGAAACGCCAGAAAGAAGACGGGACTTGAACTGAAAACGTTTCCTTTTTTAGCAGCTATCTGCAGCGTGCATATGGATGAGGTAATGTATCTATTCGTATCGTTTCGTCAGTGGTCCGACCCGACCATGCCTTCCAGAGATATAGAATTAGACTACTTAGAAATAGCGTATCTTCACACTGATGGGCTCATTTGCTGTTGTAGGTATGAGACACATCAGCAGAAACCAGAGACTTTTGCGTATCCAGTTAAAAGCTCTGTACCGGGGCTTTAATGAGAGTTAGGGTTGACTCTGTATAGGCCTGGCCAGGACTCTGGGTTAGCTGTCAAAGAAATAGATATAGATGCCTATTTATAATATACCATATACAATATAAAATAAAGCAGCAGTGGAAGTGTGAGGTCAGGTGCTCCCTGTGGTGGGGGGTGGGCTTCAGTTGAGGTCTATGCAGCTGTGCTCAGCACCCATGTTGTTTACAGTAAAAAAGCAAAACCACTTGGGCTGGGCTGTCTTTATGTTCACTGAGGGGACGGACTGTCCCCCTCACTGTCAATGTCCTGCTAGAAATCACATTCATGTATATAAGTGCAGCAGGAACATATCTGGAAACACATTTCTGTCTTTGGATATAAGAAGTAAATATTGTTCATTCCTGTAGTTGTGGTTTTGTGTTCTGAAATCACTGAGCAGTGTGCTGCAGCTGCTGCTTGAGTTCAGACTCACAGGTCTGAGATCAGTTCAGGGGAAGAGCTGCTGACTGAACCACAGGTGTCACAGTCATCCAGCCCAAACTCCTCCAGAGGAGGTTAGGGTTGATAAAAAGACCTTGGATTATCCAGAGGTTTCATACTAAACATGTTTGCTGCACTTTATTCAATTTCTAGATGATCCAAAAATGTATTTATTTATTTAAAGATGGCAAAGATCCAGTGGTTGTCCTTGTGCACAGAGAGAAGAGTGTAGTGGAGTCAGAGTGGACAAAGGTCAATTTATGGTTTCATATTTCAACCAGCAGTCGGTGTTGTTGACCACAGGTGTTTTCACACCAAACTTCCAGTTTCCATTCAAATAAAACTTTTACTGACTGGTTCATGAACACAACATGAAGCCACCAGCTCTAACAGTTTATATTGATCTCTCTTTAATATTCTTATAACATTAGAACAATGTATCTGCCTTATGGATATTTCTCATTGTTTCTTTCTCAAAATATTTTGATACTATATTATAGGCTAATACGTAATAAAATGCATTTAGCATATCCTGTTTTTTGTTTTGTTTTTTGGTTGTTGTTGTTGTTTTTTGTTTTTAATAATGTAATTGTTATATATGGTTATATTCAATATTTTTCTCATTTGTTGGGATGGGACATCCAGAACCTCTTTATATGGTGAGTTTAA
Organism: Trachurus japonicus; assembly: GCF_045865225.1. Classification (NCBI taxonomy): domain Eukaryota; kingdom Metazoa; phylum Chordata; class Actinopteri; order Carangiformes; family Carangidae; genus Trachurus; species Trachurus japonicus. Next base: position 26,509,767 of record NC_140926.1, read on the forward strand.
TGACCTTATATGACTTTATAGTCGTTTAGTTACCATAGTAACGTGGTAGCCGTCCTTGGACATTCCCGCTGGGATTTATGATGTTTTTGAAGACCAATGAGAATTTCTTTATTATTCTATAATATCACGTGGTTTTTAACGTATTTTAATATGAATAATGTTGTGGTATCTGTGTAATTATATTTTAGTATTTGATCGTTTTTGTTCCTTTATCGGACCTCATATTGATTTCGTGATTCAGCCTAAATGTTACAGTGTTGTTCTCAAGTCCGTAGACTGTTTGAGAATATTCTCATATTTTGTTCAGTCTGGAAATATGTAAAGCGTTCAGCCTGTGACGTGTATTTGCTGCTGTACTTGTATGTGTATGATGTGTGTTGTGTAGTGGATGTGTGATGTGTGTTGTTGTGTAGTGGATGTGTGATGTGTGTTGTTGTGTAGTGGATGTGTGATGTGTGTTGTGTAGTGGATGTGTGATGTGTGTTGTGTAGTGGATGTGTATGTGTGTTGTGTTGTGTAGTGGATGTGTGATGTGTGTTGTTGTGTAGTGGATGTGTGATGTGTGTTGTGTAGTGGATGTGTGATGTGTGTTGTGTAGTGGATGTGTATGTGTATGGACGGTGCGTGCCACGGTGTGTTGGAGGCATTACATCATCTCAAACTAAGTATCTGTTCTCACTGCAACATGTTCCCGCCTTCTCTCCGCAGCGCTCAGATCACTGTAATAATAACACTGGAATAATGATTTTTTTTCTCCCCCCCAAACGGAGGGGGAGCCATCCCCCTCCCCTCCCCCACCCACCTCCTCCGGTATCTCATTCATTTATTTATTTTTTCGTATTAATCATCGGTCACATTTTATTGATGAATATTAATATTTCTTGGACACATTTTCATCCAGTCTTTAAAACTGTATTATTAAAACCATGTATTTGTTTTTAATAATGAATTAAAGATGTAATGTTTTATTTTGCTCCTTTTTTCGTCGCATCTTTATTTTCCTTCGTTTCTTAAATAATAAAAGCATTTCGTTTATGTTTCTACTTTTTTTAAATTATTATTATTCTCAGCTGTAGACGCGACTCCGATTTTTATTCGTTTATTCTAACCTTTGCATGTTTATTCTTGGTGCCGTTTTTTTTTTTTGCCTCTTTATTTTGAAAAACACATTTTCATCCTCCATCCTTTATTAGTTTTGTGTGTGTGTGTGTGTGTGTGTGTGTGTGTGTGTGTGTGTGTGTGTGTGTGTGTGTGTGTGTGTGTGTGTGTGTGTGTGTGTGTGTGTTCTCTGGGTTGATTTTTGTTCCAGAAAACCAGGACAGTTCCATCACATGCACATGAGCGGGGGCGCGCACACCTTTTTCGTCCACGCCTCCCATCAGGCATGCTCGCACTCATTCACCCCACCTCCACATACACACGCGCACGCACGCATGCACACACTGTTGCCTGCATTGCATCGACGCCAAAAGCAGCGTGTTGTAGCTCCAACAGACACACCCACCCCGACACACGAGGCCATTTTCCGCGCGTAAAAATACCTCCCCCCCCAAAAAAAAAAAACTCGGTCTTGAATCATTGTAGAAAAATAAACGGACATGAATTTGTGTTTTTTTATAATATAGTAAGAATGACAATTATTATAATAACATGCAGCACAAACATCCCGCTCGCTGCTCACTATGAGAATATCCTCAACCCCGTTGAAATGTTTTTATTTGGAGTTCAGGTGAAGTCTGCGGCAGAGCTCCGCTCCCAGCAGCCAATCACACTGCAGAGATTCAAATGGAACGAAATAGCAGCAAATAACCCAGTTGAAGGTGGTGAAGAGGAGGGATGACGGGACGATCCAGAATCCAGGGGAGGCTGCTGAAGGAGCTCGGACTGTGTGTGTATGTGTGTGGAGGGGGGGGGGGGGTAATGCAGACCAATTAATTAACCGATTTCGTTCGATTTCCCGCCATGTAATCATCAGTCTGTGTGAAGCAGATCTTCGCGGATCAGAAAACTGACCAAATTTGCCCTGAGTCCACCTTCATCATCAGCTCCATCCTCTGCCTCCTCCTCTGGACCGTCAATATCAAACCTCTCTCTCTCTCTCTCTCTCTAACAATAGCACAGAGGAGGATTCTGCGTCTTGAATAATTCAACATTTCTCTCTACCACCATAACACACACACGCACTCGCCACACACACACACACACACACACACACTTATGCGGAGCCCTCCTCCACAGCGTCGTTATGCAATGCAACAGCGGAAAACAATCTCCATATTTCTCTTGCCTCAGCTCAGATATCTGCAGCTCTTCATCATCTTCTTATTGTCAGGTATTAGACGGATCCCGGGGGAGCAGGGTTATCTCTGTCTCTGCTGCACTAAACCCCCATTCTGTTAATACAATCTGGGTTTTTTTTGTTTTGTTTGTTTGTTTGTTTTATTCATAAAACGTGAAAAATAAAATGTGCAGATGTATCAGAGCGCCGTGCACGGAGCGGGTGCACGGCCTCTGTTGCGCATGCACAGAGATGAAAGGACATAAAGGAGATTTTTCGTTATTTTCGACCTTGTCTGTGTGTGTTGGTTGTGCAGCGGCTCGGCTCAGACTCTAAGATACATTTAATAACGCCAGCAGTCTGTTTATCCTCCTCCGGTTTTTATTCCGGGACAGCGGGTCTGACGGTGCAGCTGCTCCTGCAGCTCCGCCACTGCAGCGCCAGGCACCAAACCAACCGGGACAAGCTCGGTCTGACATTCAGTATAATAACAATAAACGGATATGTGCTGTTTTTTTTAATCCACTTTAACGAACATTTAAATTTTCATTCACCCCCCCCCCCTTTTTTTTTTTTACACGACAAAATCAAACACCGACTCAATAATATCAGAGCCACTAAAAACCAAAGCTGCATCTTTTTTTCCCCCAACATTAAAAGTGAAAAATATATGAAGGGCTTTTTTTTTTTACAGGTGGAAAAACGCAGCAAATGGCTCCAGTTGTGGGACAACGGAGGTGCAGAGAGGGAGCGAGGAGGAGGAGGAGGAAGAGGAGGAGGAGGATGGGCGGGAGGGGGGCATTCCCCTTGTTAGCACACACCACATGCACACACACATGCACACACACACACACACACACACACACACACACACTCCTAATGTGAAGTGTAGCCCCGTTGAAACGAGCCGCCGCCGCTGCTCACATTCCTCCACCGCCTCATTACAAGACAAATCAACAGGGAAACCACCGACTGTAATAACACTAGAAATAATGAAGCCACCACAAGACACACACAGCATCTTCTCTTCAGCAACGCACTGAATTAAATCAGACAAAACATCTATCTCCAAATGACTGCCACAGGCGACTGTAATTATTAAAGCAGAGTTTTAGAAGATTAAATTATAAGAAAAAATATGAAACACATTCTTCCTCAAGATGAGCCGAGTTTAGTCTTTTACAACAAATGAGAAACGACTGAAACACATTCTGAGGACCAAAAAAATATCAAAAGTCTTTCCTTCGTTAGACTAAATAATAATAATAATAATAATAATAATAATAATAATAATAATAATAATAATAATAATAATAGTTTTGGTAACTCACCTATGTGTAGAGCTACAAAGAGTGCGAGGCATTTGGAGGACCAGGTTACTCCCATTCTCTGCGTCCTCCTCTCACCATGAGAGCAGAGATTCAGAAAGTTGGAGAGCAGCTGAGGCGGAGCCGCACATTCCCCACAAACACACCCGCTAAACGGCTACATCCAGCGGCCCAGGTCCTCTCCTCCTCCGGCTGCTGTTTCTGCTTCTTCCTCTACCTTTTCCTCCCGCTCCTTTTATTCTCGCTCTTTCTTTTTCCTCCTCGTCTTCCTCTGTCGTGCTCCGCTCTGCGCTTCTTGCCCGTTTTTACGCGTCTGGAGAGAAAAAAGAAAAGAGGGGGAGAGAGAAAGCCCCTCCTCTCTCTCTCTCTCTCAATCTCTCTCAATCTCTCTCTCTCTCTCTCTCTCTCTCACTCCCACACCTCCAGTCTTCCCCAGAAGAGCCTCACGATCATCCATGACATTTAGCATTTTTATCAATACATTTTGAATAATAACTGACTTATTAGTTCGCAGCAGAACAAATCGGACCAACAGCTCATTTTAACTGAACCTCAATGTTTGATCAAAATGACTTCCTTCATTTTTTTCCCCTTGTCACACACTGTTCATGGATTCCTGCAGCAGCTATGGCCCTTATGATCAATACAGCTGACAGAGTAATCCATTACTCTGTATATAATGAAATGTCAGAGGAGAAAAAAAAGAAAAAACTATATTCATTTAAAAGAATATTTGTGAAAAGTATAATTAGCATAAAACAAGTGGGCCAGGATGCAACTTTTTCTGCTCTTATCATTTTCCATCCTCATTTGTTTATGATCTTCAGCACATCTGAACCATATGTTTGTACAAGTGCGACTGACCTTTGACCTTTACAAGAGAAATTCTTTTTTTTTTTTTTTTTTTGGGTGTGTTAGTGTGTTAGTGTGTGTGAATGCTAACTTAATGTTATATTGTTATTGTTTATTATTGCAATATCATTTCGTTGTATATTCTTTCATTCCATACACCGTTGCCCATAAAGTTGGAATAATTTTGTTTTCAGACACATTCTTCTTTTTTATTCCTTTGTTTTCTCCACAATTTGTTTATTGATTTTCCATTTTTAAGAACATATGTTCATAAACATAACAATATAACACTCAAAAACAGAAACAGAATTGATAATATCAATATGTGCATTACATACCTTATTAGCATACATACATTTCAGTGAATATCAGTATGCATACTGACACACATATCCAATGCATAAGTCCATAATTCAGTCATCTTCTTCATCTCTGTTTCTACTTCACAATACTAATACTCTAGCCATGGAACTAGTAACAAGACATTTTGAGGTCATAAGGTGGTGGCATCAGTCCTTTAGGCATTAGATGACAGCTCTGTAATCCACTGACCAGGGGTAGGTCCCATCTCCTTCCATTATAAGGATATCATTTAGCTTGTAGCAGACAGAAATTAATTAGTACGTTCCTTTACAGTCGCTGGGAAATCCTCAGGGTATAGTATGTGCAACAAACATATCTTAGCTTCAACTGGAACAACGCTTTCTGTCAGTTTAGAGATAAAGTCAAGAACCTCTTTCCAGAATATCTACCTATCTATCTTTTTTTCCCCTATTACCTATACAGGTTGATTGAGATTTACATTTCACAGTGATATTTTTGGAGGAGATTAATTGATAAAGTTTTGAGAGGATGTACACCTTATCTATCAAGAATAAATCACATTGTCAAAACCATTTCATGAGAAGAGGGAAAAAATGATATAATGATAAAATATAAAAATATAAAAAATGTATTTGAACTTTATGGGCAACAGTAGATACAATGACAATATAGGAACCTTAAACCTTAGTAACACAAGCTGCTCATAGTACAGCCACTTCCCCTTCACAATAAGAGTACCCTTATAAAAGATTCATGGATGATTTATAATTTGATTATTTATTAGCCTACCTTATTAACAGTTTATATGTAATTTATAATATGTTACACCGAATAAGAGAAGAGGAACAACATTGACTTGTTGCTTGCCAAATAGTTAGCCCATATGTCTCTGTGCTGTTTGTTAAACCACCATCAGCTCCATGAAGGTCAGAGTTTCATTGGACTGGTTTCCTGAGGCCTTGGTGAGTCACATGGGTCCACACAGGTTCTGATCAGACTGTTGTGTACAGTGGATATTCACATGGAGATGCTTGTTATTGATTAATTAAGGTTAGTGGATAGTGTTTATCAATGCATGTATGAAAACTGTCTTATGACTGATTTAGAATTGTAAATTTGTGATAATAGTGTTAACATCCAAGTTCCAAAGATTATCATAATCAATGCATAAATCCTTTGTAAGATTAGTCTCACTGTAACTTAGTAAATAAGTAGTAAAGTATCACAGTTAAAAAACCTTTAGAAACACAGTTGAGTAAAAACAGACGGCCTTGTGTTTGACCAATTATCTGATTAACACACATTTACCTCACTGGTCTCTCCTCCTGATATGACAGTACATCCCATTTTAAGTCTCTCTGTGGGACTTTGGCCTTGGCAGCTCTTCTTCAGCTCAGTTCTACTCTGCTGCTGGACCCAGGCTTCACAAAACCTGGACTAATGATACTTTGTTGAGAGATCCAGGTCTCCTGATGCAGTCTGTGCAGGATCTTCATATCACTGGAGCAGCTGCTCTCACAGACGTGGTCCAGACCTATGTGGCTGCAAAGTGACTTCCACATTAAAGGTCCCGCTATAGGCCTCAGAGTTGCTTTAAAGTCCCCCTCCAACGACCCTTTTTGGTTATTTTAAAGCATTCTCTGTGGTCTTTAAATTGTGATTATGAAGTTTTTAGCCAAAATCAACCCTTTCCCAGGGCTCTCCTTCTGCACAGCACCAGCAGCTCATTAGCAATGCGCCTCTGGGTGGTGGGCGGAGACTGCGCTGCTCTGCAACCAGCCAGCCACCCCCCTCCTTTGTTTTTTCTTGGTGAGAAACTGTGGTGGACCCATACAGACTGTTGCGGCCGCCTTACACCGAGCTCTCTGGCCTTTCACTTTTGAGCCAGATGCAGAGCGGGTCGGGAGTTTGTCAGCACTATGCCACTATGACCCCGTCAACCCCAGTCTGTCTGAAACTGCCAGTTTGTGTCTGCCATTGGTTCACAGCAATTGGAGGCAGAAAAACTCAGAAATGCAATTTTGCACTTCCTTTTCTGCTGATATGTCCTCTAACATCAGAAAAATGCCACATGTGAAAAGCAAGAAAAACACGATTTTCATCAGAGGGGGTCTTTAATCCCTCTGTGGAAGAAACAGAGTCCATTGTCCTCATGTGGACACAATGTCTCAGTAACACCTGGACACAGCCTCAGCTGACCAAACCAAAATGTCCACTTGGACTCTGGGGTGAACTGATTGGATTTTGATGGTCAAAGGTTAAAAATCAGTGTGACATCATGAATCATTTTTCACTATCATTAAAGGGATAGTTCACCCAAAATTGAAATTTCACTCATTATCTACTCACCCTCATGTGGACTAAGAGCTGGGAGTAGTTTCAGAGTCCTCCGTGGCTTCTCTGAGTTACAGGGGGTCTCGGCGTAGCAGTGCATGTCCATATAACGGTTGCAAATGGATACCAACTGTCTTCGTAACAAAAAGACACACCAAAAAACATCCAAATACCTCCATGCTGCTCGTATGTAATGTCCGTCTTGTATTGAAGCCCGAAATGCGAAATTGTCCCCCAAAAAATGAAATAAGTCTATATTTCAAGCTTGTTTGTAGCGGAAGCTTCTCGAAGCTCCTCCCAGTTCGTCCAAATTTGACGAACCAGGAAGAGGAGCTTCTGCTACAAAACAAGCTTGAAATATAGACTTATTTCATTTTTTTTCATTTTTTTGGTATCCATTTGCAACCGTTATATGGACATGCACTGCTACGCCGAGACCCCCTGTAACTCAGAGAAGCCACAGAGGACTCTGAAACTTCTCCCAGCCCTTAGTCCACATGAGGGTGAGTAGATAATGAGTGAAATTTCAATTTTGGGTGAACTATCCCTTTAATTATGAACAATGATCACACAAAGGACCAAACAGGGACGAAGCAGGAAGGAGATGTGTGGGTGGGTACACTAGCAGAGGAGAAGTGGGTCACGTCTGTTATCACATGGACCGTTTCATTGTGTCTCCATCACATCCATGGTCTGGTGACTGCTGCAGTGGTGTGGTGATGTTATAGTGTGGTGGTGTGGTGGTGTGGTGATGTTATAGTGTGGTGGTGTGGTGGTGTGGCATTCAGGGAATCACCTGGTGGTGGCGCTGGAGGGAGGGATGTGACTGGGATGAATGGAGACAGAGAGAGGAAGCTGAAGCTGAGGATGACGTATGAGACATCACACACACACACACACACTCTATCATATCATGTTGTGAGTCCTTGTGGGTGTTCGCCGTGTGTGTGGGTGTGTGTGTGTGTGTGTGTGTGTGTGTGTGAGGATGAAAGTAAAAAGATGTGGGGGATATCGTCTCCTCCTGCTGACGCCAGCTGAAACAAACCATCCCTCTCTCTCTCTCTGCTGCTGCTGCTGCATATTAACACAGATGTTTCCCTGAGGCAATGCAGTGCTGCAGCAGGAGGAGAATCCACACACACACACACACACACACACTGAGAGAGAGAGAGAGAAATACACAATAATTGGGTCCCCAGATAGTTTCAAATCGACTCAAAACTGAAAACATTTAACTGCTGGACAGACATTAAATGGCTGTGTG
>NC_140926.1:26518246-26573246 GCF_045865225.1 Trachurus japonicus
TGTGTGTGTGTGTGTGTGTGTGTGTGTGTGTGTGTGCGTGTGACCTTGTTGTTTTGACTTTGACTTTGACCTTCAAACATGTTCCATCTTCCTCTGGTCCAATCAGAGGCAGACGCTCTCAGATGGACTCTCACTTCTTCACCTCCTGCCCCACTTGTGATTGTTTTCCAGAGGTTGGGGGTCATCAGTGCCCCCTGCTGGCACACAGGAGGAACAGCAACATCCCTGAGGGGACACACACTTTCTTCCTTTAAAAGTTGAACTCATAGAAATCAAATTGTATGAAAAGAGCCCGGCTCAGTCCCCCAATGTGGACGATATGTCTCTGTCTGTCTGTTTGATAGAGACTACAGTGAGTGAGTGGCTGCAGTGGCTCTTTGACTTTTTAACTTGAACTTTGCATCATTCTTTGTGAATATTTTATAACTCTGGGGTTATTAGATCACCGAGGCTGTGGCCGTGTTTTTGTCTCACCTCAGCTGATTTGAATTTTGGGAGGTGTAATAAAAACTCACCTCCGTAGCTACACCACTGTCAGCATCCATTGTGTCAGCCAAATGTGGCTCTTTGAGGGATCGGAGATCTGAGATGATGTCAGCAAATTCCTCAATGGGAGTGTGTGTGTGTGTGTGTGTGTGTGTGTGTGTGTGTGTGTGTGTGTGTGTGTGTGTGTGTGTGTGTGTGTGTGTGTGCAGGCTGCAGCATTATTCGTCATCAGTGCCTCTGTTTGTTCAGTTTTCTTCAGTCAGTGGTTCCCTCTGGTGGTAGAAATATGTAACAGCAGCTTTGATTTACAACAGAGTAGTGTGACGATACAACACTGAACATCCTCAACCCTGTGAAGGAGCAAGACACCAACAATTTTGTATTTGTCCTTGTATTTTTTATAACACAGTATTCTGTATTTATTAAAACCTTTGACATCTTAAACCTCAAAGGTTTTTGTTTTATCTCCCTTTATCTTGATGTCAAACTCCTCCTTTATTCAGAAAAGTCGCCATGACCTAATAGATGGTTATAGAGGTACCACTCAGAAGCCTACTGTTTTACTTTATATCTGATGTATCTGAAGCTCATCCTGCTGATTCTGCTAATGTATAATGTATCTCTCTGGCTTGTCACAGTGCATTAACTGTGTCTTGCTGTCTTTCTCCATAGGCTGATTATTTAGAAGCTTTCTGTGAATCTTCAGCTGTACCCAAAGTACCTGTGAGTGATAAAACATTAAAGGTCAGTAAAGTAATAAAAGACTCATCTTGAATCGGATAAAGTCAGGTTTGTGGCCCCCTGGCCTGATGAAAACTTTATTAAATCCACCTGCAGAACACATTTGTTGTCACTTGAATCTGCAAACATGGAGCCGTCGTACTCTCAGCTTTACTTCATCTCTTATTTATCAGTTAGTTGTGCCTGTGTGTGCACAAGGGTTTCCTAATCCCTGCAGGATAATTACAGGGCTGCCTCGGTACAAAGCGCCTGTTGAGGCTGTAATTGGTTTGCGGGCTGGTGGCGGAGGGCTGGTGGCTGTGACTCACTGCTGGGTATTAACTCATACTCCCGAGGTGGTGATGAGCCGTTTGCTCTGCATCTCTGAGACACTCGACTCGTCTCTAGACCAAATCTCTGAAGAGTTAGGTTTAGACAAAAAGGTTATTATTCAATATGAGGAGTTCCTCCCGCTCTTTCATCATTGTCTCTGCATCACTTTTACAGTGACCACAGGGATCTTACATCTCTGCCCTGAGCTTTGCTCTCTGTGTCCTCGCTGCACATTATGTTGGTGTGTTTGAAAATTAGGTTTATTCTGTGGCAGTTCTCTTGAGGAGAGGAGCTGAATGTGCAAACTGAAGTTTCCTCTCTCCACTCACTGCTCTCTAACTGCATCTTACAGTCTGTCTTAAAACATTTCAGTGCTCTTCTGCTGTTACCATTCCTCTGATTTCTGGACAGTAAACAACACTTACACTGCCAGATTAACAAAACATCGGACACCACCTCATGTCTTCATTGTGACCTTATAGGCTGTGTAGGTTGCTGTCGATCACTATTATAGTCCAGTCATTTTATGAGAAAAGGTTAAACAAATTGCAACAGAAGCAAACTCAACTGATTTTGTATCCTCAGCATGTCCTGAGTGAGGGAAAAAAAGCCCCGAAGAATCCCATTAGGGGAAAGTTTAGAAAAACACCCAAACATATCCCATTTATACGAATATAAACATTTTTTTTCACGTGAATAGGGTAAAATTTTTAATCTTTAGATATCTCCATGAAAATTACTGAGTTGATTACTTACATTAAGACAAACAAAAAATGTATTACAAGTTTTTTGAAATTCTTTGTTAACATGAGCAAATGTACATACATTTGCATAAATCTGCATAAATTCCACCGTTTTGACGGCACATGTATGAAGGTGCTGTGGTGGTACCGGCATGAAAATTGGAATGAGTTGACTCCATCGGTCAACCGACAAGTTGACCACTTTAAATTTCAAGATGACTGTAAAATCCCCTGATTCGCACAAACTGAAATACGCTGCTATGGCCGGGTTTTGGTTGATTTTTCAAGATAGCCACATCCTTAGTAGAGCAGGTATGACATGAGCCAACAGTGCATAATCCAATTACGTATGGCTAATTTGCATACATACAGCACCTGATCTAAACATTGGGTAGAGCAGGTGAAAATGTCTTGTTCAATCTTGTTACGTATTACAGTTATAAAACTTAAGGAATGGAACCAATTTAGGCCCATGAGCATTAATAGAGACATTTTACCTGCTCTACTAAGGATGTGGCTGTCTTGAAAAATTGCAGTCATCTTGAAATTTAAAGTGGTCAACTTGTCGGTTGACCGATGGAGTCAACTCATTCCAATTTTCATGCCGGTACCACCACAGCAACTTCATATACACATGTGCCGTCAAAACGGTAAAATTTATGCAGATTTATGCAAATGTATGCAAATTTGCTCATGTTAACAAATAATTTCAAAAAACTTGTAATACATTTTTTGTTTGTCTTAATGTAAGTAATCAACTCAGTAATTTTCATGGAGATATCTAAAGGTTAAAAATTTTACCCTATTCACGTGAAAAAAACTTTTTATATTCGTATAAATGGGATATGTTTGGGTGTTTTTCTAAACTTTCCCCTAATGGGATTCTTCGGGGCTTTTTTTCCCTCACTCAGGACATGTTGGGGATACAAAATCAGTTGAGTTTGCTTCTGTTGCAATTTGTTTAACGTTGACCCCTTTTTTGGCCTAAAATTACTGGACTAATAGCCCTGCCCAGAGATTTACAACATACAGTGTTGTGAACAGACCCAAAGAAACGGCCTATTTTCGTGGCCTAAAAGAGTTTTTACCTGAAAAAAAAATACATAGTTCCATTGTTCGCTATAATATAATTTTTTCCAGCCCTTCACAGCCATGAATATTTGTACTTAAAGGGATAGTTCACCCTAGAATGATATTTCGCTCATTATCTACTCACCCTCATGTTGACTAAGGGCTGGAAGAACTTTCAGAGTCCACCGTCCCTTCTCTGAGTTACAGGGGGTCTTGTCGTAGCAGTGCATTTCAATGCAACGGTTGTAAAGGGACACCAGAGCTCTTCGTAAAAAAACACACACAAAAAAACATCCAAATACCTCCATGCTGCTCGTATGTAATGTCCGTCTTGTGCTGAAGCCCCAAATTGCGTAATTGTCCCGAAAAAAATTAAATAAGTCCACATTCCAAGCATGTTTGTAGCATTAGCTCCGGAGTGTCTGTTGTCCGGTCTTCCGCTGCCAGCGCGCATGCGCAAGGTTCGCACTGAGACCGACTCGAGTCAGTCGGTCTCAGTATCAGTATATTTTTGACAGTCTCTGAACAACATTTTACAGACAACTATGTAGTAGTTTAAAGGCTTTTCAACATGGATCAGCCTCAAATTCAAATTAAGAGGCAAGGCAAGGCAAGGCAAATTTATTTGTATAGCCGTTTTTACAAACAGTTTGTCTCAAAGGGCTTCACACATTAGCCTCGTAAACCAGCCTCTCGCGGAAATGCATTTCATTTCATTCCGAGGGAGAGTCTGGCCTCATCCCCATTCGAAGCGTTTGGACTGAAACCCTCAGAAGGCCGAGCCAATCAGCGTCGCCCGCTGTGATTGACACAGCACGTTGGCCAATCAGGGACCGACTGGTGCAAAGCCCCGTCACTACACCAACTTGCTGATTGGCTGAATGGGGTTGTCTGTCAACGCTACTACCAAAGATATTAAACCGTCTTTGCTACTACTCCCGCCCAGCTCCCACCCACCCCAAACGCTTAGAGGGGGGATGAGGCCAGACTCTCCTGAGAAATGAAATTAAATGCATTTCCGCGAGAGGCTGGTTTACGAGGCTATTCACACATGGCATCATAACAACATCCTCTGCCCTTAGACCCTCACATCCACTGAGGAAAAACTCCATGGAAAACCCTTTTAACAGGGAAAAATTGGAGAAACCTCAGGGTGAGCAACAGAGGAGGGATCCCTCACCCAGGATGGACAGACCCAAAATCAGTTAGATTAGTCCGTACACCTGTACAGGATTTTCTGCATTGTAGATTTTGAGATTGTTGTATTCATTACAAGTTATCTCTCTGGGAAGTCTGAAGCTTGCAACAAATGAAAAATGAAAAAACAAAAATGTCAAACTGGTTGAGGCACAAGAGAGGAAGCCGATATCAGCCAGTACAGGTCATCCTTCATCCTCTGATGATCATGAATGTTGAGGTCATCCATCCTGTTAACCCTTTAAATCCAAACCCCAAACCTTGATGGACATTATGCTGACTTTGTTTCATTTTTGACATGAAATTCAGTGATAACACTGAAAACACAACAACTCCATGTCTGAGGAGCAGGGTGACCTCCTCTGGTCTCACTTCCTCCTTCTTCTACTCCTCCTCCATGTCAGGGACACGTTGTCCTGTGAACTGTAGTTACCCACTGGATGTCCTGTCTTATATCTATTGTTTTATATTCTGTTCTTGCCTTTCATGGTCATTCTTTTCTGTCTTCACTGGCCAGTGCTTTTGTCTCATTCTGTTGTAACCCCTGTTTCTTGGTCATTCAACATGTAACAGCTACTCTGCCATAGCAGCTCATGTACATCCAAAAGATTGTCACATTTACACCCAAAGTGCTCCACAGTGAAGGGGTCGTAAAAAAAAAAAAAAAACTTAAATATTGCACTATTGCACTTACATGAAATAAACTACTGTAACTGATTAAATGATACATTAAACTCAATGGAATAATATCAATTATTAGTGCCAGGGGCAAACACACCAAAGCACTGACTACTACAGCTATGAGACAGCTGCAGAGGAATATTGTTAGCTTTTGTTGTCCTGCATGTTTTTTCTTGTTTTTCTTCTTATGCATTTTCTGTGTCAAATTTTGTTCGCTTGTCCTACACTTTTGAGAGGAACCGGGCAAATAAGGGGACGTGTCTACCAAATGTGCTTTTTGCACTCACGCAGTGTCAACTTTCTATGCAGATCCTATGAATCTGATCCTCTTGGCGGTGATGGTGATGGTGATGGTCTTGGCGGTGATGGTTTTTGTCGCAGTGCTCAGAACGCTATGAAAGAAATCTGTTAAACTTTCTGTGACATCATCGGCTAGAGTGGGAGAAGTTGTCTGAAATTGCCTGATTTTTTTCTCTGTCCACGCTGCTCCCGGCCACTAATTTTTCTCCACACACATGATTTCTTCAGTTGTAGACAAATTAATGTCCTCTCTTTGACAATGTGCTCAAAAAAGCAGAGAGACTTATAGAATTTAAACTGTCAGCCTCTGAATGCAGCCCAGTCCCTTCTTGCTGCTCATTGACTCCAATGTGTCAGTCTGATCAGCTCTGTCTTGACCTTAAGGTCTGGGTTTGATTCCCATGTTGACAGAGACACAGGGAGGGAGGAGCAACAATGTCAAACTGGACTTTTTAATATAAAGGTTCAGATATAACCAACGTTTCGACCAGAGGTCTTCTTCAGGGTGAGGTTGAAATGTTGGTTATGTCTGAACCTTTGTATTACGTAAAAAGCCCAGTTTGACATCACAGAGTGTGTGAATTCACTTTCCCTAAAAGAGGCAGAAACTAGCCACTGGACCACCGTGCACTGTTTAATTGATTCAGTCTATCCTCGATTCTTTATCTTTTTTAATTTCAAAAAATTCATATTGTTGTCATTCTCTTGGTGCCGTTATTTATATGTGACCGATGTTGTCTGGCCTGCCCTGAGCGGGATTCGAACCCTGGTCTCCCACACGGCAGGCGATGATGCCAATTGTTTCGCCAAGAAGTCAAGTCAGTTTAATTTCAGTAACACTAACCACCACACTCTGTCACATCTCCTTACTCCATTACATACATACATATATACAAACATACATACAGTACATACATATATGAGGAGATATATATATATGTATATATATGTATATATATATATATATATATATCCCTTCTGGCTCTTTTCTATATATATCTCATCTCATCATGGGACAACACTGAAGATATGACATTTTGATACTATGTAAAGTAGTCAGTGTACAGTTTGTATAACAGTGTAAATTTGCTGTCCCCTCAAAATAACTCAACAGCTATTTCTGTCTAAAACAAAACTGAGTACACCCTGTGACACTCTGAAAAGTTCATATTTCTTCTCTCATTTTCTCCTTTGTTCCTCTGTTTCTTTTCTATTCTTTTTTATAATAGATATGAGAATCATGAGGAGCTTCAGTAAAGGCCACTATAGGACCTAAACCTGGAGACACTGTGGTTACAAACCCTCTTGGTTCCTTCTCTCTTCTCATTCTGATTCTTCTCCCCTGAGTTTTCAGCCTCTTCTCTCTCTCATCGTCTGCCTATCTTGTCCATAAGAGCAAATCTGCTGATAGACCATAATAACTCTCAGTTAGTCCTGATGAGTCAGGCAGATTAGGAGGTGAGAGACATGACTCGACCTCTAGGGGACAAACCAGCCTGAAACCTGACCACTGGGGTTTACTCATGTCTGGCTGTCTGCCCAGAGACCACAGACCAACTCCTCTTACATTCCATCATGTTGTGTGGTGACTGATGAGATGTTGCACCAGAGGAGAGACACAGTCTGACATGCTCCTGACTTCTTATTTAGTCTTAGACCAGACAACCTTTATGGTAGACAATAAAGTCTAAAAATTACTACTACTAAAGTCTATTCTATTCTATTCTATTCTATTCTATTCTATTTATCATCATGTCTATTTTTGTTTTCAGGCCCAAATTATTTTACATTCAGACACATCTTGTGTTTGTGATAATGTGCAAACAATTTTCATTGGTTGAAGTTTTCTATGTGACCATGATCAATTCTGATGACCAGGAGAAATGACATTTTTAAATATGTACACCACTTGAGTCTAGTTTGGATGTACTGTCATGAGGTTTGGTCCTCCAGAAGATGAAGCCAACTGAGTTTGGTGATCCTTTGACTTTTCAACTGATGCTACTCACATAACGAATGCTGTAACAATGGGACTATTACAATGTCAGGCTTTCACTGAGCTACATGAAAATTGTGACCAAATTAATTCATGTCAGTCAAAAGACTGTCAGTCAAATGCAACTTTATTATCTGTAGCCTTTTTTTTTTTTTTTTTTTTTTTTACTTTATTGGCCAATTAGACACTCAAAATCCAAGTGCAGGGTAACTGCAGCTCCTCTAATGACCAAGAGTGAGTCTCCAACAGTGAGCCAGCCTCCATAGACTCCATGTTTAGTAATGTCCAATTTTACAACAGAAATAAACACATTTTCAGCCTGGTGCAAAATACAGTTTTGGCCTCAACATTTACTCTCTCCTTTGTGACGACTGGATGAAGGAACTCACCAGTTTACATTTTACTGAAGTTCTGTATAGTTGAGGATCATTGATATTGTGTCAGTTATTAAACCAGTGAACACTTAAATCTCTGAGTTTCTGAGAATTCAAAGCAGAACAGAAATGTCATTCTGCAAACAGGAAGCTGAACAGTTACTGACCAATCAGCTGCAGTGTGTCAGAATGACCTGGAGGTCAGAGGAAGTTGCTGCAGAGGGAATGGCTTTCCATGCAAAAATTAAACCAAAAATACATAAAACTGCACAACTTGTTGCGATCTAATGGGTTTTGAATCAACCAAGTCATCTTCATCACATTATTTAAACTGGAGATAAATTTATGTCATCAACTCAACTTTATACTGTTCACCCACATTCTGTTTGACAGAAGAAGCCACAACGTCGGGAGCCCAGACTGACATCAGTGACTGATCGTCAGTGTTGTAGAGCAATGTAATGTCAAGCAAACCTGTCTCCAACCAGCGCGTCCGTTTGGGTCGATGTTAAAAAATAAATGAATGAATGAATCTCACAGTAATGGGCTGTTTTGATTGTTTTTGAACAAAGTGTGTTTGAAAAATGTGTTGCAAAAGTGTGTTTTACAGTAACTGAGAGTAATATCTCTGTTTACCCAGAGTCTTATAACACATGAACGACTCGTGTGTGTCTTGAGTAATGGCTGAATGTTGGAGGTCACCATGACCTTGACATTGACCTCTGACCTTTGAGGTAGATTAGGTAGACATTGAGATATTGTGTCTAACAGACAGCACTGAGTCTGTCTTTCTTGTTGTTTAAATTCATTCTCCATAGATATATTTCTATATATTATATATACAAATATCCATGGTCAACTTTTCCATCCATCCATTTACTTATCTGTGCAGGGTCAAAGGGACATATTTTCACACATGTTGTACTTTGTTCCAGGTGTGTTCATGTAGATCATCACTGGTGATGTGAATCATCAGAGGAACTCACGACTTCAGTCAGAGTTAGTTTGTGACTGAAATGTGTTGGAATACAAGTGAACATCAGTAGAAAAGGACGTGTTGCTGCATCTGTTACAACACTGTGACATTATCATGTCACAAGCTGGTTGGTCTATAGGTCAAGGTCACCTTCACACACACACACACACACACACACAAAGGGGGGAGGGTATCAGTTTTACTTGTCTGTTGTATATTCAATAATAAGAATTGGTTGGCGAGATGACATGAAACTAAACTGAAAAAAACATGTGTGTGTGTGTGTGTGTGTGTGTGTGTGTGTGTGTGTGTGTGTGTGTGTGTGTGTGTGTGTGTTTGTGTGTGTGTGTGTGTGTGTGTGTGTGTGTGTGTGTGTGTGTGTGTGTGTGTGTGTGTGTGTGTGTGTGTTCGTAAAGAGGAAGCAGTGTGTGTATATAAATTGGTGTCAATCAAGTCAATCTCATCATCTTGGAAGCAACAAACTTCTCTCCTTCATCAGAGTGGTAAGATGCATTTTCATTGTATCTTGTTTTTTGTAACATTCTATATTTTTAACCACACACTACAATATTATGATATTGTATGTTTATATTATAATATTCTACAAGTCATTTCTCTGTTATTAAACAATGTATTTTCTTCTGTATATGAGGTGCACATGTTATTTTGTTCAACATTTACTGAACATCATGACATCTCATGTATATTGAACAACATTTTCATTCTTATTTGAGGTGTCTCTTGGCCTTTAAATCAAGTTAAGCTTGTTTGGTGTGATTTGTTAGATTTAGTTCTAATTTGCTTTGATATCATACATGTGTCTGCCTGTCAGATGTTTTAAATAATCTGCACCAAATTCACTGAATTATATGATTGTGACGTTCATCTGATTTTGCTTTCATATCATTATGTTGTTTTCTGTTAGATTTATATTTTTCTTTAGTTTAATGTGTGTTTTTTTAATATAGATTTTATGCTTCCCAGACTCTATTGGTTAACAATAACACTATGTTTGACAAATTTGACATCATTTGTCACATTATTTACAAGAAAAGCAGTGAGTTTAGGATATGTCCTTCCCAGTGTTGATGAAATGCATTTAAATTTAAATATAGAAACACGGGGGGAAAATCTATTTCAATTTAATGTTTTTAGAAGAAATGATGTGGATCAAATTTTGAATATTTATCACTCTTTTGTGCATGGTTATACCATTTGACATTTTCAAGGCATTCAGTCTTACTTTTGTTCCAAAATGGTTCCAATGTCATTTCAATAAAACCAACATGAATACAACATGTACATTTTAACAAGTCTGATTTATGCTTTTAAAATGATTTTACGATTTCTATATATTTCTGAATTGCTTGTCTTGTCAACCTTTATTTTTCACTGACCCTTGATCATTTTTTTTGTCTTTGTCTAGTGAACATCATGTCTCGTTTAGCCAGCGGAGCAACCTCCCACAGGGGGCGCTACACTCAACCGGTAACATAGGCTACACGATTTATTTCAGTTCAGACTTATTCTCCTCTCTTTATTCATTTTTTTATTTCATGATGATTTTTTTTATGACCTTAAGGTGCCGACCAGCAACCTGGAGACTGAGGATGATGATTTTCCAGAGTTTGAACCTTTTGATGACACGGAGGCCGGGCCCAGAAGCCACGCCCCTGGAGGTCAGAGCCACTTCCTTATTGGTCTTCATTGTTCCTGACCTCTGACCACAACCTGAAACTCATTCAGACCGCTGATAACTTATCTTTAACTTATGTTTAAATTATTTTGATTATTTATATTGTTCAGATTTCTTTCTTTTTCTTTTCTTTCTTTCTTTTTCTAACTTTAAATGATCATAATCAATTGATTTATAGGCTACTTGAAGTGACTGACCAAGGTTGAAGGTACTCACAGCTGCTTGTGGTAGTTTGATTGTGCCTTGTTTATGTTGGATAGCATACTAGATATACTAGATTTTTATGATACTTCAATAAACTGATATAGGCTATGTCACATGACAAAATACATGTAAATAATCAGAGTCAGGTCTGAGGTGTGAAGATGTGAGCAGAGGGAAGAGCTTGACACATCCCTCCTCCTCTCAGGGTCTCTGTCAGTGCAGAGCGTGGACATGTGTCAGCAGGTCAACAAACCGAACCACTACACCACTGCCTACGACACGGAGAACCTGGTGGTCCGCCGTGGTCAGGAGTTCGTCATCAGGGTGACCTTCAACCAGGTGCCGGCCCAGGAAGACTTCCAGCTGGAGTTCCTGATCGGTGAGTCTGGACCCTGATCTAATCTGATCTCTCAACATAGGCAGATACATACTTACATATTCAGTCACAGTGTGAACCAGATCTGTGGGTCCTGATTGGAGAGTTCCACCTTAGTCCAATGGTCTGAATCAGATCTTGGTTTGGACTGTACTGCATGGGTCTGCTCTGTCAATTAAATCCTTGTGTGTCTGTGTTTTGTGTTTGAAAGAGGATCTTGAATCCGAGCTCTTTACAAAACTTTCATTTATAAAATTCACTTAGAATCTGAACACTTTACTTCTTTATTCAGTATCAACACAGTTGTGAGTTACCAACTAAACAAATTAAAAAAAAAACATTTTCCCAGACAGACAATATGTAATCCAGCTGCAATTCTATTCAATGTTACAGTCTCGGGCATTTAAATTACATTTGTCTAAATATAATAAGTATTGATAAAAATCAGAATAGAGAAGATTGAGGTTGAGATTGAAGTGTTGTTGATAGCTCATCTGTACCAATCATTAACTAAAACATAACACTAGAATCATGAATATCAGATGTGTTTAGGTAAAGGAGCTAAATGTGTGTGATGAATGAGATTTATAATGAAGTTATTTCATAGATTAAAACACTGTGATAGATGATATGATACATGATACATGATAACAGCATATTCAATTACAATCCCATCAGAGCTGCAGTCTG
This sequence comes from Trachurus japonicus, assembly GCF_045865225.1. NCBI lineage: Eukaryota > Metazoa > Chordata > Actinopteri > Carangiformes > Carangidae > Trachurus > Trachurus japonicus. Next base: position 26,530,090 of record NC_140926.1, read on the forward strand.
TAGTGGGGGGTGTGGTCAGAGTGTGTGTCACAGAGCGACCCGCCTGAGACAAACAGTTAAACTGCTCCCTCGTTAACCAATTAGCTGCTTTGGAGACGTTTGTTAACACCAAGCGATTAGATGACTGTCGCTTCGTTAGGCAGCATCACTTTCATTTGGCTGGCTAATTAGAACACACACTCCCACCGGCATTGTCATTAGAAGAACACACAACAGACTTCTCAGAGCTGCTGTGTGACAGATGTTCACAGCACTGACTGGAAAAAGTAGGAAATACAACATTTCTTATGTTAGACACATCATCTTTGTCATCACTTTTTTAGAAAAAAAACGCCATTTTTTATCATTTTTTTATGAAGCAGTCACCTACAGTATAACAACTTATATAGTACAGAAAAAATAGATAAATCATTAAGATATACACAAGAAGTGCTCTGGTAAAACACATGGAGAAGCTTATTTTTCTCGGTATTTCACATCAGTGTGTATATTTTGTTTGTTTTGTGTGTGTGTGTGTGTGTGTGTGTGTGTGTGTGTGTGTGTGTGTGTGTGTGTGTGTGTGTGTGTGTGTGTGTGTGTGTGTGTGTGTGTGTGTGTGTGTGACAGTACATACATGAATAAGCACAAAGAGATTCAGAACAATCAGAACAAGAATGCAATCAGAATGTAATCATAAACACATAACTGAATCAATGTCCACCTTTGTCAGTTTCATAATTTCATAGTTTAGTCATTAAGGTCATTTAGCAATAATACCATTAAATGCAACACCAGCTGCCTCTTGGTCCAGATGTTCATTCATGTCTAAAGGAGACTGACTGAGATGCTGGGGGAGTTCATGACAAGCCCCACCGGAGCACTTGAATGTTTTGTTTGTCATCTTCTGTTTCTGCTCCAGTTCCTCATAATCACTTCCCTCCCCTTCTCTTAATCAGCTCCTTCCTCCCTTCCTTTGTCACCTCTCCTCCCCTCCTTGTTTCCTTCCCATTTATTACTTCTCTGCCTTGTCTCTTCTCCTCTCCCCCTCTCTCATCTTGTCCCTTCTCTCTGCTTATTGACTGTCTACTCATCTTCACACTTCCTGTTCTTGTTTCTTGATCAGTGTTCTCCTTATCTCCTCTTGTCTCCCCTTGTTTCTCTCCTCCTCTCCTCTGCTCTCCTCTCCTCTCCTCTCATCTGCCACTCCTCCTCATCACTAATCCTCCTCCTTCTCCTCCTCCAGGCTCCAACCCTACAGCCAATAAGAACACCCTGATGGTGGTGACGTTTGGCTCCCGTGGCGGTGGCTCATGGTCAGGCCAGATCCTGGAGTCTAATGGAGAAACGTTGACGCTGGGCATCACCCCCACGCCCACCGCCATCATAGGGAAGTATCGTACTTATGTGGCCATTGATGTGGGTGGCGGCATACAGAGGAACAAGAGGGACCCCAGCACAGACCTGTACCTGCTCTTCAATGCCTGGTGTCCAGGTACAAACAGAGGCTTGTCCTCTGTCCTATCTAACAGCCTGCTCACATTTCACATTAGTTGAACCTGATAAATCGGGTGCAGTTACAGTATTAGATAATAAATATTTCTTCATGTTGGCCATTTTCCTTTATTATTGCTGTTCTTTGTCCTCTAGTGTCCTACCTTTGTGCTACTTCAACAATTTATATATCAAATTGTGCAGTGCAGCTTCTTTGGGACATTATTGCTATTATTTAAAGCAGAAGTAAGCGGAATATTTGTGTTAATATAAGTCTTAAATAGTTATATCTTCTGACAGCAATCACTTCTATAGAGTGTTTGGTCTGAAACACGGGTCTGTCAGTCACTCTGCTCTGCTGTAAGCCCAGGAGAAAACTTTCCTTGTATCCTACAACCTTTATCCAATGAGGAGAGAGAACGGCATAAAGGGGCGGTCCTCTCTGTGTGTGCAGCCAAGGGATGCACGTGAATGTGGTGACGTAGGGACGAGGGTGGGGACTGCTAACTCCATCGGCTGACAGGAAGTTAGCCAAAACGACCGAATCGCTTACTTCTGCTTTAACTTTTTGATATTCTTTATACTTTTTCAGATATTACTGTAAAATTTTTCAGATTTTTTTTTGTCCCATAGGAAATGTATTGGAACAGGTTTCAAGCTCTAAAAACTCTCCAACAACTTTCAGACTTCATTCAACTTCTAAAATTCATTAAAGTTCATTACTGAGATGGTAAATGGACTTGCACTTATATTTCTTGTCTAGTTACTCAACTTGTAGAATGTTCACAAGACTTTCAGCTATCATTTAAACAGCTTTGATTTATCACAGTATAGAACTCCTGTGATTCTAGCTGAGTCATGCCATGTCACATCCCACCTATGATCTGAAAACAGAGTGTGTTTGGTTTTACAGGAAGAGTCAGAGGTTTGGTGAGAGTAGTTTGACTGTTGAGTTTTGTGTTTACTGCACCGAAGGTCTCAAGAAATGTGTTTTGTGAAAAATTGTAACCATTCAGTTCTGTAAGTACCTATGAAACATGAAGAAAAGACAGCTCAGATGTAACACCATCTGCTGCTGTCTGCTGTCTGCAGAAGACCAAGTGTTCTGTCCTAATGAGGCTGAGCGGAGGGAGTACGTCCTCAACGACACCGGTGTCATCTACCAGGGCTCGGTTGGAGCCGTGGCACACCGCACCTGGATGTACGGACAGGTAGAAACACACACACACACACACACACACACACATTATACAGGATTCAAGAAGAATGGTGTTAAAGTCAGTGTATTTTCTATCTTTGCAGTTTGAACGTGGCATTTTAGACGCCTGCATTCACATCTTGGATGCCTCTCGGATGCCAATTTACAGCCGAGGCAACGTCATCCAGCTGGTCAGGAAGGGCTCGGCCATGGTGAGAGCACAGGGCAAGAAAACAGGCTGACTCTGTGTTCTGAGACCATTTGAGTGTGTGTGATTTATGTTGACGTCATTTCAAATTGGTCAGTAACACTCAAAGAACCTTTATATTTGTTATTTATAAAACCGTATTTATTTAGTGTCCATTGTTAAAGGGATAGTTCACCCAAAATTCAAATTTCACTCATTATCTACTCACCCTCATGTCGACTAAGAGCTGTGAGAATTTTCAGAGTCCTCCGTTCCTTCTCTGAGTTACGGGGATGGTCCGTGCAGCAGTATTTGTCCATATAATGGTTGTCAATGGATACCAACTATCTTCGTCCAAAAAGACACACCAAAAAACATCCAAATACCTCCATAGTGCTTGTCTGTAATGTCCCTCTTGTATTGAAGCCCCAACATGAGAAATTGTTCCAAAAAAAATTAAATAAGTCTATATTTTAAGCTTGTTTGTAGCAGAAGCTCCCAGTGTCTCAGTTCACTGCTCTTCCTGTTTTTTCGGAACAATTTCTCATGTTGGGGCTTCAATACAAGAGGGACATTACAGACGAGCAGTATGGAGGTATTTGGATGTTTTTTGGTGTGTCTTTTTGGACGAAGAAAGTTGGTATCCATTCACAACCATTATATGGACAAATACTGCTGCGTGGACCCCCCCCCCCCCCATAACTCAGAGAAGGGACGGAGGACTCTGAAAATTCTCACAGCTCTTAGTTGACATGAGGGTGAGTAGATAATGAGTGAAATTTGAATTTTGGGTGAACTATCCCTTTAAGAACCCACTTTATTGGAGTAAATTTGTGTCTGTGGCAGACAGATCAGGACTACATACAAGACTAACTACATCTGAACAGCTAAATACCTACATTTTTCAGGAAATTAGGAGGACATTTTCCAAGACAATGCAGATACCTCAGATATCCTTGACCACCATGTAGCAGATCCTGTGCTTTTTGACATTAGGTTGTAATAATCTAAATCAAGACAGGCACAGTTAACATAGTTACAGTTAAACAACAGGTTCCATCTGTTTTAAGCAACCAGCTTGATTCATTGATGGCGCATTTTGGTCAAGAGGGAAATATTCCTGCAGCTAAGGAAGAACTGTTCAGACCATGTTGACTCCTAGAGGATAGACCCTGTTATCTGTGTTACTGGATGGCATAGTTTGATCATGTAGGACTGAGTCTGACATGTCCAAAACTCTTGGAGAGAAAAGGAGGTATGAGTTCTAATCACTCTAGTTTTTTTCTGGCTTTCACCTCCTCTTCCTCCTCCTCCTCTCAGCTGAACTCTCAGGATGACAGCGGTGTGTTGGTGGGCAACTGGAGCGAGGACTTCTCCATGGGCAAGCCTCCGACATCCTGGACAGGCAGCGTGAGGATCCTGCTGCAGTTCGTCAACACCGGAGTCCCCGTCTGCTTCGGCCAGTGCTGGGTGTTCGCTGGAGTCTTCAACACCTGTAAGAGCACACATACTGATCACGGCCCTCATGAACCCAAGTCAAGAGTTTGGATAGATGTTGCACATGGAAGGATCAAGTGTTCTTCTTCATTTAAAGAAGACCTTATTTTTGTTTGTGATAAACGAACAAGAAGACTTGATAATCCCAAAGAGTGTGTGTTTTTGGAGGAACAGGAAGTGATTATATATGATCGTGGTGTTTAAATGTTACAGTCCTACGCTGCCTCGGCATCCCAGCGAGGGTCATCACCAACTTCTCTTCAGCTCACGACAACACGGGCAACTTGAAGACTGACCTTATCTTCAAGCCAGACGGGACCCCGGACAAACGCCACACCAGGGACTCCATCTGGTCAGTGCAGTCTCTTCTTACTTTTCAAACCTGTATTTTACAAACTGTTTTCAGTATCAGTAAAAACCTACCTCAGTCGTTAACAGGAATCACATTTTTGAATTCAAAATTTGACCTTAGTGTTTCGGTATAATTATACCATGCATGGAGGCAAATATGGAAAAAGGAAACAGCAGCATTGATAAACAATTGCGTTGGAAAATATCAATCTTCAACTATCTCCATTACAAGTTTTTAAATGTTTGTTACCATAATCCCTACAGTCATAGCAGTAGGTTCATTACCTAATTGTTGGTGCAAGCTGTTTTTAGATAGGCGGGGCAGAGACGCGAGCAGCATGGTATTTCCGCCTTTCCTTCAACAAACTAAATACACAATCCAACAACTCCAAAACACTCTGATGGACAAGTTGTGACCTGCACCTACTCCTAAAACTATATGGACTATGGCAATAGGCCAATTTGCCAAAATCTGAAATATCCCTTTAACAATGTCAGTTACTCCCATGGCGCCATGTACAAGTCGGTGATAGTGGCTCAGGAGGGATAGTGGGTCGGGTTGGGAGGGTTGCCCAAGGACACTATAGCCCTGGGGCAAGACACCATCCCCATCTTGCCCCGTGTGAATGTGTATGATATGAATGTTTGGTGGTGGTCACAGGCACACTGAATAAATAATCATTTCTGTAACGCGCTTTGAGCATGCCATGAAAAAGCGATAGCCTATATAAATCCAAACCATTAGTATTAGTATTGTTATTATATATACAGTGGTGGACAGTAACGGAGTAAATTTACTTGAGTACTGTACTTAAGTACATATCCAGAGGATTTGTACTTTACTTGAGTATTAGATTTCTTTGGTACTTATTACTCTTACTTGAATACATTTCCAAGACAAATATTTTTACTTTTACTCGAGTTGAAGGCTGAAAAGTACTCGTTACTTTCAGGTCTGCTCTTTTTTTTTTTTTTTTTCTAAAATCCTATTGGATACAAGCTGTGTTTGTCAAAGAAGGAAACCCTAACCCCTAAAAGCAGCACATCAGTGCAGCTGCTTTCAAAGAGTTCATTCTCACTAACAAGAGTTAAAAGCTCCTTACATTCATTTAGAAAAAATTGTAGTCATTCATTGATGTGGAAAATAAGAAATTTACTCTTAGTTTTACTTTTACTTAAAGTAAATTTAAAAGCATGTACTTTTGGATACTTAAGTACCTTTAAAAGCAAGTACTTTTTTACTCTTACTCGGGTAGCATGTCGACTGAGCTACTTTTACTTGTAACAGAGTAAATTTTGACCAGTAGTATTTGTACTCTTACTCAAGTACTGGGGTCAAGTACTCTGTCCATCTCTGTATATATATATATATATATATATATATATATATATATAATCAATAATATATGCTCCAGACTCCACAGAGAGTAATCATGTTTTTACATTTGACCCAGTCATGTGATGCACTCGGTCCTGGGTATACTGTAAACTAGACCTGGAAATAATCTTGCACTATGTTGTACTGTTTGTCTTGGTTTTGTTTTGTATCATTGTCTATTTGTTGTTATTGTTTCTGTAGTGTATGGATGTCTCTCATCTGATGGATTCTGTTCTCTACATGGATATGTTGTGTTTCTATGGATGTCTCCACCTTTGTGTCCTTGTTTTGTGTACTTTAATGGCCTGAGGTCTTTTTAACATCACGCCGGAGGACACAGTTGTAAATTAGCCTTTGAACAGAAATGTTCATTAATATACACTGTCCTCTAAATAAATAGGTTAACAAAATACAATAAATAAATAAATGGTGTACTGTATAAATGGTGTACATACTTGGTTGATTGTGTCGAATTATTAAATGAGCACAGCTGTCTCACTTTTCTGTGAGATCAGAAAGCTGAAAGAGCAGGTGTTTGTAGATACTGAGTGTTCTCTGGGACTGTGAGGGCGAGCAGACAGGTATAAAACCACCTAACACATCCTCCACATCCACATCCTGTAGGAACTACCACTGCTGGAATGAGGCCAACATGGTCCGCCCTGACCTGCCCCCCGGCCTGGGAGGATGGCAGGTGGTGGACGCCACGCCCCAGGAGACCAGTGACGGTGGGAAAAGACGTCCAGAGGGACAGATTGATTCAAAACAAGTGGACTGCTGAATGATAACCACTCTATGCTTGATTTACAGGACATTTTCGGTGTGGTCCGGCCCCAGTCAGTGCCATTAAAGAGGGTCTGCTGTGCCACCCATTTGACTGTGGATTTGTCTTTGCTGAGGTTCTCTTTTTGTGGGGATCAATACTAATATTTGAACTGCTAGAGGTCATAGGTTTACATCCTGACCACTGTTTTCATCCCCCACAGGTGAACAGTGACGTGGTCTTCCTGAAGCGGGATCGCTATGGAAATCTGAATCCATTCAGGGTGGATAAGACTCATATTGGACAGGCTATTTACACCAAAGCTATAGGCAGCTCATCACCTATGGACGTCACACTCACGTACAAGTACCCTGAGGGTAACACACACACACACACACACACACACACACACAGAAGTTTGAGCTCCACCTGTACTGATGTGGTCTGTGTCTGCAGGGAGTGGAGATGACAACAGGACTATGGGCCGGGCGGAGGAATATGGTTGTGAGAGGGATCACTCTGAGCTGCCTGAGTCCCAGCTGTCAGTCATCATCAGTGCTGAGCAGGTAACCTTCCATCCATCTTTATATTCATGCACTACGTCTTTTTTTCCATTTATTTTTATATTCATGCACTACGTCTTTTTTTTTTTCTCTTTGTGTGCTCGGGTTATTAAAGCAGAAGTAAGCGGAATGTTTGTGTTAACATAAGTCTTAAATAGTTCTATCTTCCGACAGCAATCACTTCTATAGAGTGTTTGGTCTGAAACACGGGTCTGTCAGTCACTCTGCTCTGCTGTAAGCCCAGGAGAAAACTTTCCTTGTATCCTACAACCTTTATCCAATGAGGAGAGAGAACGGCATAAAGGGGCGGTCCTCTCTGTGTGTGCAGCCAAGGGATGCGCGTGAATGTGGTGACGTAGGGACGAGGGCGGGGACTGCTAACTCCATCGGCTGACAGGAAGTTAGCCAAAATGACCGGATCGTTTACTTCTGCTTTAAATATATGCCACCAATTTAGTATTGCATCTCAAACATTGTCATTCTAATGTTGTTTGCAGTTGTGTGTGGAGATCTGAAACCATATCTCAGCATTCATGTGTAGATTTGTGTAGGTGTAAAAGAATCGACAAAAATATCCACTCCAAGAAAGTCTGAACATAAATATGTTTTATAATGACTGATGACTGATGACTGGTGCTCAGATTCAGTACACGTTTACAATATGAATATACAGATTCCATTTCTAAGCTCCCAAAAAATGTAAAAGAGACTTTCATCATCAAACTTGGCCCCTATGTTACCCACAATGCAACTCAAGCCTGCTGGCAAACCTGAAGTGGACAACTGTACCATCCACCAACATGATGTCAGCTTGTCTTCTCTCCGTCCCTTCCTCTCTGCAGTGCATGCTGGGCTATGATGTGAACCTGGCAGTGGATTTCCACAACCAGGGTGACCATCAAAGAGTTGTGCACGCTCATCTGGCTGGATCAGTCGTCTTCTACACCGGAGTCACATCCAATCACTTCAAAGATCAGGACTTTGATGTTACAGTGGAGTCCTACCAGAGTGAGCAGCAGCAGTCACCTGATAGACCTGTATGGGTAAACTCAACTGGGATTATGGTGTCAAAACTATTGTGTGTGTGTGTGTGTGTGTGTGTGTGTGTGTGTTGTAGTGCAGCGTGTGATGTTGACGATCCCGGCTCTGGAGTACATGCCTCACCTGGGCTCACAGCTCTGCCTCCACTTTATTGTGACTGGACAATCTGAGGGCCAATCAATAAGCGCAATCAAGGTGATCAACCTGCAGACCCCGAGCCTCACCATGACGGTAAAAACACACACACACACACACACACACACACACACACACACATAACAACAACCATGATAAAGCACAATATACAGTATATAATTCAAATCCTGAAAACTGTACACTGCAAAAACTCTAAATCTTACCAAGAATATTTGTCTTATTTCTAGTCAAAACTAATCTCATTCTACTTAAAATAAGACTCATCACATTAAAAAGCAGCTTGTTTTTAGACACTTTTTACTTCTTTCAAGCATATTTTCACTTGAAATAAGTAGAAAAATCTGATAGTGGAGCAAGTTTTTCTTTCGTATTACAAGCACAAAAAAACTTGCTTTCACTGGCAGATTTTTCTACTCATTTCAAGTGAAAATTTGTTTGAAACAAGGGAAAATGATCTAAAAACAAGTTTATTTTTAGGTGATGAGTGGAAAGAGATTGGTTCTGACTAGAAATGAGACATTTTGACAAGTAATAAGACAAATATTCTTGGAAAGATTTAGAGTTTTTGCAGTGTAGGTACAATATGTATGTTTATTGTAACATTTTACACATTTTACATAACATTTAAAAAAACATTTCCTGACATATGACTTTATATAATAAATGAATGATAGGACATATAGCAGTATAAGTTACAATAAAATAAATGAACATAATGAACAAATAAAAAAATAAAAAGGGAAAAAAGGGGGGGGTGGGGGTAAATAGAAATTGAATCCTTGTTTATCTACTTTAAACTCTCCTCTTGTTCTCTTTCTCTGCTTGCAGGTGAGCGGTACACCTCAGGTGAAGAAGAAGATGTATGTGACTGTTTCCTTCACCAACCCGTACAGCTTCCCCCTCAACAACGTCCAGGTGGCCATCGACGGGCCAGGACTCATGGGAGACAGGATACGTGACTACAGGTAACACCTACATTTATCATATTGTGTTAACAGAAAGTATACAGTATATTGTGTATTTGAACCTCCCTGCGTGTGTTTCAGCGTCATCGAGCCTCAGGCTTCGTTCTCCTGGACGGAGGAGTTTGAACCTCGTCTGGATGGATCTCGCCGCATCGTAGCAGTGTTGGACAGTGACAACCTGAGTCAGGTAACCTTGACGACGTCCTCTGTTCATGTATTGGCCAGGACCAGTTCACCTGGAACACCATGACATTTTTCTATCACTATGCAACATTGTCTGTCATTATTCAGCCTGTTCAACAGTTCAATCCAGACTGAAACATTTGATCCCCAAATATACCCCCACACGTGTTTAATATACTAACGCTATTTGTCCATCAGCTGTTCAACTTAAATGTTAACACATTAAATGTAGTCAAGCTACTGAAATATGCTAAGTTTACAATTCAACAACATTAGCAAATTTCCTTCTCAGCAAACACTGTTGTGTTGCTCATTGGCATTAGCAAATGTGGGATGTTGTTATGACGCTGTGTAAAGCCCTTTGAAACAACAAAAAAAGGGCTATAAACTTGTCTTGCCAAATGACTAGCATTTAGCTGCCCATCAAACATGAAAATCATTTTCAAATCATTTGAAAATAGATCGAAAAGTTGCCTGCATGCAGTTTTAACAACCATGATAACATGTTAGCATGTTAGATGTACTGTAGATGAGTTACTTGAACTGAAGTGTTTTAGTTCATCTCTTGATGTCCGGGTGTATTTCTTCTTTCAGGTGTGGGGAGTTGCTGATGTCTTCATTTCACCCTGAGATGATTGCCTCAGAATGGTGACTGCTGCCCCTCATCATTTCCACCAATCACAGCAGCTTCAGACTGAGTGGGCGTAGCCAACAAGCAGAACAAGTATTATATGCTAACTGTGTTAATGATTTGTTTACTTCTTCAACAAAATTTAGACTGGTGTAGATCAAAGGTCAGATTGCTAATGCTCATGAGTGAGTTATCAACAATTAGATAGATATTAGTTAGGCAGTGCTTTACTACAAGGCCTCCTGTTTGGCAGAGATAGGCAGAATTTAAAATGTAATTACCAGAATATGACACAGTATAAAGTTAGTGTAAGCATGTAGAATATTTGGTAATGTAACAGTTGTGGTATTAAATGATAAATGATAGAGTTATTAAAACACTAAAATGTAGTGCTAACAATTACAAAATTTTGTTTTCCTTCAGTGGAACTTACAGATAGTTCACATACGAAGAAGACTCTCAGGAATCCTTTGAGACAGAACAGAGTCAGTTTAATCCATTTTCAATTAAACATGTAGTCCCACTTTACGTAATCAATACATTAGAAAAAAAAACTTTTCATGATGAAGTGAGAGACTGCAACATTATCTCCACTCTGACAGAATGGGCTGACATGTCAGTCATAGCGTTTGTCAATCAATAAACAACACTTACTAGAATTAGAATTTACAGCAGCAGGGCAGTCAGACCAACAGTGACAACACAGTCTGTACAATCATTTTTAATATCAGCTTCTTAAAAAGAAAGAAATCTAACATGATTGATTGTTTCTTGTTTTTTTTTGTCTTTAATACCCACTATTGATGCTGAACCTGTCTACTAACAATAAACGCATATGCAAAAGCACTCAACGTGTCAGCTACTCTTTTCCCTATATGCAGTCAGAAGTTTGGAGACACCTTCTCATTAAATGGTTTTACTTTATTTTGAATTACTTTCCACACTGTAGATTTATACTGACAGCAAAACTATTATATGAAGGAGCACATATGGAATTGTGTTAACACAAAAGTGTTAATTAAAACCAAAGTGTTATAAGATAAGTTTCCTTTATTTGTCCCGCAGTGGGGAAATTTACATTTGTGCAGCAGCAAATAGCAACAGTATAAAAAGAGAAACAGAATGAGACAAGAGGAATATAAACATCACACAACAATAATTTGTGTAAAAAAAATATATATATATATATCTGTCATGCTTAAGGCAAACGACAACCTGACCCGCAGAATAGAAAGATTCAGGAAATCCTTCATTGCTGCTGCCATCAAAATGCACAATGCCTTTTGTTAGGTTATACATGTTTACTTTTTATATCATTTTATATCATTTACATCATATCATTGTTATGTAAGCTGCTGAACGATCTGAATTTCCCTCCTTGTAAAGTATTTTCTATTCTATTCTAGTCTAAGTTCGATATGAACTCCTTCAATGTTGGAAAACTGTTGCAGGTGACAAACTCATGAAGATGATGACAGAATCAAAAGTGTGCAAAGCTGGCATAGTATTCCAAAGAATCTAAAATATAAAACATATTCTGCTATGTTTAACACTTTTTTTATTACTTATACTACATAACTCTTTACATGTTCCTTCATAGTTTTGATGTCTTCAGTTTGAATCTACAATGTAGAAAGTGATGAAAATAAAGAAAAAACACTGTCCAAACTTTTGATGGGTAGTGTATATTGTAAATACACACTAAAAAAGATGTGTTCATTTTATCCTGTTTCTTGTTCTGCAAAGTCAATAAGGATATTAAAAACATGTAAAAATATAAACGATATAGTATTCATGTACTGTAGAAATACTTCAAATGTGCAGGAGCACAGTGTGTTGAGAAACAAGCTCCTCCCCTCCCTCCATCTGGGAATATTGTGTTACAATAAACAAGCAACACCACAGACAGAGAGGAGATGTGACCTTTGGACAAACATCGACCTCTGGACTGTTTGTGTCTTTCTTATGTAACCAGTACGGAGACTTTTACCACTAGGTGGAGCCACCGGCCTTTTCACATGCCTCTAACCAGAATAACTTGTACTCCTGTAACCTGCACAGCTAAGAGTGCTACATTTATGTTCTCTAGTTTATGAGTATTTAATCTGTAGCTAAGTTTTCCTGTTACTTTTCCACCAGAATTTGGTGGAAATTCCAGCATTGGTTCCTGAAACAAAGCAGACCTTTGGAAAAGTTATCATTGGTTAGAATAGTGTTTTTAATTTACGCTTTCCCCCTCTGAATAACTGATTAAAGTCAGTTATTTAAATATTATACCTTTTATGTATATTTTCTGGAGTTTACATAGAGCAAATTCTCAAATAGAAATGAATCTAAATCTCAATGATAAACTCAACACAACTAATTGAAATGTATTTACGGATAGCCCCGATAATTGAACTAGAATAACTTAGCTGTGATTTGTTGGATTCAGAAATATCATAAATTCCCATGTGCAAATATAATATATCCACATTTTATTAATTTCCATACATACATACATGAAACAAAAGTATTTTATTCATAAAATAATTTGAACATTTTGTATGTATTAATATATTAGTTCATATTATAGACATATACAGTATTTTATCCATCTCAAAGCCTGTCAGTACTGGATAGTACAGATATAAACAACATTATAAACAATTGTGTCAACAATTCTGAGACAGACATACTTAGAATTAATTTTATAAAATATATAATAATATTACAGCAAAGTAAGCGATCCGGTGGTTTTGGCTAACTTCCTGTCAGCAGATGGAGTTAGCAGTCCCCGCCCTCGTCCCTACGTCACCACATTCACGCGCATTCCTTGGCTGCACACACAGAGAGGACCGCCCCTTTATGCCATTCTCTCTCCTCATTGGATAAAGGTTGTAGGATACAAGGAAAGTTTTCTCCTGGGCTTACAGCAGAGCAGAGTGACTGACAGACCCGTGTTTCAGACCAAACACTCGGAAGATATAACTATTTAAGACTTATATTAACACAAACATTCCGCTTACTTCTGCTTTAATAAAATTATATAAGCTTTTAACCTTGCAAAATCAAATATATATCATAAAAAGCGATAAGCACATAGTAATGTTAAAGTGTGTGGTTGTGTGGCAGCAGATCTGGTGCCACTTGTGTGATGGAGTGTGAAATGGTGAAAGTGTGTGTCTGCTGGTGTCTGGCTGCTGACAGGACCACAGTGTGTGATATCACCACTGTTAATATTAGACTCTACTGTAACTCACGTGTCACTCAGCACACAGTATCCTGCTGACAATGATCCTCATACACTTTTCTTTTTGTTATCTGTAAGTGAAGGCAGTAAAAACCCCCAACCCCCGCTCCCTCTCTGTTGTTGGTGACATGTTCAAAGGATAGACAGAGGATGAGATGATCCGACTGATTTTAGTGGAGCAGCAGTGGAGAAAGCATGCCAAGGTGTTCTACTCCATTATGAATGCTGAGTACTGAAGCTCATGTTAGCTCCAGTATTCAAGCCCCTTCACTTCAGGTTCACACTCACAGAGGTTCCAGCAGGTTCCAGCAGACCAGCATCTCAGCATCAGGTCTTTTTTTTTTTTTTTTTTTAATTGTGAAACACAAGACAAACAACATAATGGAATTACAGCAATGGATATACAAGATGTGCGTGTGTAGTTTGAGTGCAGTGTAGTGTGGTGATGGTAATAGTGCAAAGATAAGGAAAGAAATTAAAGAATCACGACGGTGACATACAGTAGGTCGCAATAACAAACACGATATAAAGGGTAGTAAGGATAACAGTTGTGATAGCAAACATAACATAACTCATAATAGTACTAATGACAGCATTAATTCTGAAGGTAAGAAGGAAGAAATAGGGACAGCCGGGATAAAGGATGAAAGAATGAAAGAAGGGAAGAGGGAGCAGAGGATGGATGTTTAAGTGGAATTGGACGTGAGTAAATAAATAAGAATAGAAAGATAAATTGATTAATTAATAAAATGAATGAATGAAGCTGTGCGAATGGGAGGAAAAAAAAGAAGTAAATAAATAAAGTTAATAAATAAGGAACATCACGTCTTAGTGGCGAGACTGGATAGAAGACACTGTGAGTAAAAGCCATGTGACAGTCTGCTGGACCGTCAAACTAAAGACTATAGGAGCATGAAGGGGAGGACCCTTAAAGACTGAGCAGAGCTCTGTGTGTGTGTGTGTGTGTGTGTGTGTGTGTGTGTGTGTGTGTGTGTGTGTGTGTGTGTGTGTGTGTGTGTGTGCATGTGCGAGCATGAATGCGTTTTGTAGCTGCCAACATTGCCAACCCTATCCCTGACAGCAACAGGTGAGTGGTTGTCAGGACAACTGTACCAAATGTGTCAGCATCACAAAACTGGTCTGTCCAGATACCACATCAGTTCACACATCACACACACACACACACACACACACACACACACACACACACACACACTCTCTCTCTCTCTCTCTCTCTGGTAATACTGTACCACCAAACACACGTTAGCAGCTCCAGCTCACCATCTCCCCCTATAGGGACTGCACATGTCATTACACCACGATCAAAGGGTCAAACTCTCCTTGTTCTCACCTGTTATTTCAGTGTGTGCATAGAACTTGAAAATGCAGGAGGTTTAAAAGAAATTAAAATAAAATTCTATCATGTGTCTGTTGTCTGAGGTAAATTGATGGAGCATGTAACATAAATGCCCAGTGAAGAGACACAAACACTGATCTGCAAGAATAAACAGAAACAACACATTTCCATCATTTTCATAACCTTATCTTTTATTGATTTTCTCTAAATCTGGGTAAAATTGCAACTCTGTACTTCTACTTGACTGACTCCATTTTGGAGGGAATGTTGTAGCTACTTCTCGGACTAGGTTTTCACATTTGTCTTTTCAGATCAAATACAGAACCCTCTTGTGAGAAGTCAGTGTGCCATTGGCTTCACCTTTAACCTCTCCATGCTGTCCTTTGTATCAGTGGTTCACAGACTGTCTCACATCAAGGCCTATAGACCCTACACTGACACAAATTAGACACTCTTTAACCACATATGAAGATTTTGGTTTTACGTGTTTTTTCTGAGAAAGTGTTTGAGGTACATACACTCTGTCATTGTGCTATTAATGGGTTCAACTGTTGTAAACATTATGGATATAGTATTAGCATTTTTGCTTGGATCCAAAGCAACCCCTTGAAGGACCACTGGAGGTCCCCGAACCCCACTTTGAGAACCACTGTTTTAAATAACCATACTAGTAGTTAAAAGCAGACCTGGTTAGTACAGAAGCATCAAGATTAATGATCTGACTGAACTCTTATTTTGGTAACTATGAACTTCTGTTGGACAAGTGTTCTTCCACTGTTATATTTGTGCTTGCTTGTAATTAATTCAGTTACTGGATCTCTCTGTCAGAGTTGCATGCTTTTTCCACATGCATGAGACAGAAAATATCCATACTGTACTGAATTAAAAGTCTTACTTTTCAGCTTGCCGTGGTTTAATTTTCACACTTAGGGTGGAGAACAGGTTTAACCCTGATCCAGCTCCTCGGTGTGAGCCACAGTCACACCAGGCTGCATGTTCCACACTCACTCCAGTTGAGCAGGGCAGGCCCCAGGCTGCAAGGCAAACAACTGTTACCTACAAATCATCCGTCACTATTGGAAACCGGTTTTTCTCCCCCCCGTCCCCCCCTCCCTCTCTTCTCCCCCATGCCACCATTCTCCCTCCTCCTCCTCCTCCTCCTCCGTTGCTGCTGCAGCTCCAACTTCAGAGCACATGGCTGCGTCTTCTTTAGCTTTTAAACACTTTCTCTGCCGCTGAACAAAGAACAGACGGGCAGCAGTGAAGTGAACAGGCAGAGAAGACGAACGTGCACATGTGTTTTTGAAGCTGGAAACAGTGTGAGACAGAGCAGCATGTGCTTGTCATCCCCCACACTGCCGACAGGTGTTGGCTTCATGTGACTGCCTGCCTGCCTGTCCAGACAACGCTCCAATGAAGAAAGAGGAGGAGGAGGAGGAGGAGGAGGAGGAGGAGTGTGTAAAGTTTCATCAACAACAACTGTGTCAGCTTGCTTGGTGTTGGGAAACCCGCCGGCTCAGATTCTCCTCTCTGGTGGAGACTAGTCGGCTGAGTTTGGGGATGCCTCTCCTCCTCCTCCTCCTCCTCCTCCTCCTGCTCTCCGCTGGATGAATGGATGAATCCACCCTTTTGTTGGCGATGGTTCGTTCCTGGGCAACAGCTCCATGGTTACAGTCCAATAAATAACATCACACTCTCTCTTCTGCGTCTCTGGTTTTCAGGCCAGGATGCAGGAGGAGAGGTGAGCGTTTTTCCTTTTTATCCCCCGATGCATCACAAACCCCAAAACACTGTTACAAACACACTGGTTTGAGATTCAGTCAAACACAAACTTAACTGAAAAACTTGAGCAGACTCCAGAAGCTGCAGATGGAGATGTAGTTTTGTGCCTCTTTGCAGATTTCAGCAACTATCAGCTATCAGCAGATACCAGGAGCAAACTAATCTCATGACAGGGAATGAGTTATCTCCAACTGTTTCATCATCAACTTGGATTTCGCACAAAAAACAAACAAACTTTTTATTAGATCAGAATAACAACTGTTTGTCTTTTTGTTAATAAAACAAGAAAAACAAGCTTCATATTTCAGTTGATATAGTTTTAATGCACAGCACATGGATGTTTTTGAGTTTGCATCAGTAAAATGTTCAGATGTGTTTGTTATCCATCAGAATATCTGGTCCTGCAGAACAGTCTCCACATGTAGCCCAGCTGTACTGCAGCATTATCAACCTGTTCTCTGGTTTTGTTCAGAAACAGAAATACCCTGGTCTAGTTTGATACAGAGTTCCACACTGCCATCAGACATTTGATGAAGCACTACACAGGGTAAGATCAAGACCCTCTAGAAATAAAGAGCAAACAGTTGCTACAATGAGCAGCACTTGGAGAGTAAAACTCTCTTTAACAGGAAGAGATCTCCAACAGAACTGGAGTCAGGGTGGGGGAGGGGTCTGCCTCCACTGGTTTTGCGGATGCTACTGGCTCAGTTTCAAACAGACAGAAATGAGGACTTTTAGAAACAAGGTTGAGGACGATTGGGTGGCAGTTGATGATGATGATGTATTGTTCTCTGATTGGTCATGCTCTTGTCACGTGACAAGCTGACTAGCAGTGTGAAGAAGGCTGATGAAGTTGTTACTGACCTTGTTGTTATTGCCAGCAGCTGTTTTACCTTTCACCACTGGTGTTCCTCCTTTACAATCATTTCTACAACTAATTAGCCAACTGCAACCCGGACAATCTACTTCCTGATTACACCTGCATGCACATCCGCATCCCCAATGTGCTCATGTGTTTTCAGGTGTTAGTATGGACAGAGGAGCTAAAATGCTGTTTTTAAAACAGAGTTTGAAAACCTCATGGTGGCACAAGAGGAACATTCAGAGCACCACCTCAGGGTCCATCCTTCCACTTCAGCAAGCAGTGGATGATGTCACTGTCAACACCAGATACAAAACCTTAGTGTGATAAACTCAATTACAGACTAAAAATAATAAGGTTTCTGACTTCCTGCATTGATATTTATTTGAGTTTATTAACTGAGAAATAGAAACAGAGACACATGAGTAGTGTGAAGTAGCGGTGACGAGGTCATGTTAATGTTGGTGTGTTGCGGGTGGGCCCATTGTATCTCAATACATTCATTTGAATTGAAAAGTGGCCAGTTTAGGTGAACAGCAGTGATTGGATTAGTGATGTAATGCTGTTAGCTGCTTTTCTAGTTCAGTGTGTGTGTGTGTGTGTGTGTGTGTGGATGCATGTCAGTTCAGAGCCATCTTTGTGAGGACGTGTGCAGAGCAGCACTCAGTGAGTTCTTCATTAAGAACACCACACCGGATAGTTGCTGAGTTCTCTGTGACATGAATCCACCATCACAGCTGTGTTCTGTGGGATCTAGTGGTGACTGTGGAGGCCGTTGAAATTTAGAGAATTCATGGTCACCTTGAAATCAAAAACCAGTTTGAGATGACTTCTGCTTTGTGAGCATTAACCTGCTGAAAGTAGACATAAGAAGATGGTGAACTTTGGCCATGAAGGGATGAACACTATAAGTCTGTGACTGTGACACACAGATTGATTGGTATAAAGAAGAAAACATTCCACTAACACACCACCACCACCAGCCTAGATTGTAAATACAAGGCAGGTTGATCTCAGCACAAATCCAGATCCATCAGACCAGGTTTCTGTCCACTGTTGGAGAGTCTGTAAAGCCAGAGGTTTTTGTTGTTGGTGCTCTCCACTGTTGTAGTCCATCGGCTTTAAGGGCGCTTTTCTGCTCAGCATGATTGTAAAGAGTGGTTATCTCGGTGACCATAGTCCTTCTATCAGCTCCAACTAGTCTGTTCATTCTCCTCTGACCTCTCATCAACATGGACATAATCAAACCAACCTGTCTGACACCAACAATCATGTCAATCTCAAACTCACTGAGATCACTTTTTTTTTAATTCTATGTTTGATGTGGAAATGAATGGAACCTCCTGATGTATATCTACAGGGTTTTAGCTGCCACATGATTGGCTGATAGGATAAATACATGAATAAGCAGGTGCAGGTGTTTCAAATAGTCTAATATTCACTTTGCATTGTCTTGTTTTTGTCCACCTATAAGGAATCTCAGCTCCACTGGCTCCTGAGGGAAACACCTGACTCTGTATAATGGAAATATTTTGCTGTAATTTCAAGATATGACAATGTAACATTCAAAGTGCTGTATGACAGTTACAACTGGGTTAGGAACAGGTTCAGAGTTTAGTTGTGATGGTTAAGGTTTGGAAAAGTCAAGCTATGGGAATGCAATGAGTATCCTCATAACTACAGTGAGACCAGCGTTTGTGTGTGTTCCTGCTGCAGCCTGTGGATGTTTCCACTGAGTTCCTTTCTTTATGTCATCTGTCAACAGTACACACAGCTTTGTGTCTATCGGAGCCTTCCCATCTCACCAGCAGCTTTAAACCCGGTGCAGTTGCACCAGTTACAGGTCAGATGAAACAAAAACTTTTACCACTTGTGGAACAAAATTGACTTACTTAGCATTTTGCTTCAGTTTAAATTGGTTCTAATTTACTTTTTTTTTCTCTTTTTACTTTACTTTTCAAGATTTTAAGCTGTAATTACTTCACTTTTTGCTTTGACTCTACGGTTTTAGGGGGAAACATTGAGAAATGTCCATCACAGTAACCCAGAATTATTATTATACCTTCACTGTGCTTCACTGTACACCGCTGGACCGATTATTAATGCACAGGTCTGCACTAATGGGTGAAGTAACCGATAACTAGCAGTCAGATAGGCTACTGTAGTGCAGTAGCAGAAATAGTATTTTTATTTTATTTATTTAATCGTTTATTTAACAGGACAGTGCATGGCTCTCAGCCGTACCAGAATTAGCTATCAGCTAAATTTCATCTGTAGTCCCTGGTAAAGTAACTTTAAACTGTGCTGTTGAGAATGTGTGCTTTACAAAATGCTGAAACAGCTTCCAGGACATAAAGAGGCTCCTAAATAAAAGTGAACTACTTTTTTTGAGTTATTTACCCACAGACCAAGCTGCTGGTAACACCCAAATCCTCCCATCAGGCCCCCTCCTCCTTCTCTTCCTCCCTCCTCCTCCTCCTTCCTTCATCAGCAACAGGCTGAACCAGCCCGGGACAGACAGAGGCTCTTCCTGCTCTGCTGCAGCCGCCTGCTGGGGAGGAGGAGGGGTGTGATGGGAGGAGAGATGCCTGTGTGCTCCTCTCTCCAGCAGGGGATGATGGGAGGAGGAGGAGGAGGAGGAGGAGGAGGAGGAGGGGGAGGGGTCTGTATCTGGAGATGGAGGGCCGACAGGAATGTGGGAGAGGAACTCGACATGCAGCGAGCGAGGAGTCGGACGCTCACACTAAATTTAACAATGAAAGTCAGAGAGGGTTTAAATTTAGTTTTCAGCTTCAGTGGCTGGAGTTCAGTCTGAGCCGAGAGAGCCGAGAGCACGGGCAAAGAACTGCTGCTGTCGGCATTTATGTCATAAACACACACACACACACACACACACACACACACACACACACCACATCCTCATCACTGCTGCACGGCTGTGGAAAGTTGCAGCTCAGGTAGAAGTGTAAGTTATTCAGAGGAAGCTTTGAAGCATCTCTTGCTTTACTTAATGGTTTAAGGTCTCAGCTCAGATCAGAAGGTGGAATTACTTTAATCTAAAGGTAGATTTACTTTACTTTTGACTTTTCCTGTAGGCTACACTGCCATTTTACATTTTACTTTTGAACTTTTAAGATAGACTTTTTTTTACTTTCAAATTATTGTGCTTTTGTGTTGCTTTACTTGTTTTTAATAATAATGTTAAGACTTGTAACCTTAGGCTATAAATAGCTCTTGAATTGAACAATTCTAATAAAGGAATGGGTACTTTATTGCATACAGATTGCCTGAATCCACACAGAGGTAGCCTAGCCTAGCTGTGGATGCTAACATCATGTAACACTCTGTGTGAGTTGGATACTTCAGCAACACCTCCCTACAGGACGAGCAGCAGTCCACACCGTCTCCTCAGAGGCTGGCGGTGGGCATCCCTCTTCTCTCCAAAGCCCGCGATATGTGCAACTTCCCCCGCGCCTTCTTCTCATCGGTCCTCGCGATAGGTGCGGCAGCTGACTGTAGGCTGCAGTGTGACTGACTGAGGGAGTGGGGAAGCCCACAGCGCGGATGGTTTCTTTTGTTACTTTTAAAAACAAAGTGCAACTAATGAAACTAACGTCGGTACCGCGTTGTATCTAAGAAATAAACAAAGAGAAACTAAAACCAATTTTCAAGCCTACTTTTAGCGAGTTAACAGTGATGGAGTACCGTTTTAGTTGTGTTTAAATACACTTTGAGGTGATAATTTGTGGGTTGGAAGTTGATTTAAAGTCGTGCAGGAGCACACAGTTTGATAGTTGATGCGCAGTTGTTGCGCGACAACGGTAGAAAACAAATGAGAATGATGCTAGCGTAAATAATGGAGCTGTTGTGAAAATGTAATCTCTCTGGCCTTTAACGGGATCGACTAAAGGGATTATTTCTTCCTCCATCACGGCTGCTGATGTGTTAACAGGTCGTTACCAGGGAAAGTAACGCGGTAACGTCTCTTTCGGTGTGCGCGAGAGATGCTTGGTGGCCACGTCCCCCTGGAGACCGAGACAACACGTGATGAGCTTTACTTATCAGGTTTAGAGGGAGAGACATCGAGACACGCCGAGAGAGAAAGAGAGAGGGGGGAGAAAGAGATAGCTGGGAGTCCTAAGAAGAATTAAAAGAAAAACAACTGAGAAGCAAACACTCTCCTCTCTTCTTTCCTGGAGTTTTTTTTTCTCTTTCCTCGGGGAGAGGAGAGAGAGGGAGGAAGAGAAGCAGTACAGGAGGAGGTTGTGGAGGAGGGAAGGGAAGGGAGGGGAGGGGAGGAGGAGGAGGAGGAGGAGGAGAAGCCGGAGTAAAGTTTGTCCAAGTTTGCACATCCCTTCGGAAACGCCATTTTGATTCCTCTCCTCTCCGGAGCGAGTTTGCAGCCTCTCTCTCCCTTCTTTTTTTTCTTCATCCCCCTTTATCATCCATCAC
Organism: Trachurus japonicus; assembly: GCF_045865225.1. NCBI lineage: Eukaryota > Metazoa > Chordata > Actinopteri > Carangiformes > Carangidae > Trachurus > Trachurus japonicus. The sequence continues at coordinate 26,552,158 of NC_140926.1, forward strand.
CGCCGTTTATCATCATCATCATCATCTTCGCCCCCACCAACACCACCACCACCATCATCATCATCCTCGCCACGATGTCTCGGCGCAAGCAGCCCAACCCCAACAAAGTCAAGCGTAAGTCTGCTTTTTTTACCCTCTCCATCGTTGTATTTTGGTGCTTTTCTAGCTCTGTTCTCTCGCTTTTATCGCTGTCCGAGTTGTGGGTCGTTTCTGGGGAGAGAGTTTGGACTTGTTGTGGCTGTGAAAGTAAAGTTTAAGGTGAGATGTGGACTCGGTTGGGGAGGGATAAGAAGTTTTTTTCTCTCCTCTCCGTGTTGCTTCCTAGTTTGATGCGCATCCAAGCGGTGGAATTCAACCCCAGTCTCTTCCTCATTCACGTACTTTGGCTTATTTTAACAAACAACTTGTTTTGTCGACTTTTGGTGCAACTTTACTTCTCGTTTGCACATTATGGGCTGTTGTTGGGTGGTTTTACCCCGCGGGGAGGGTGGCAGGAGGGGGTTCAAAGTCTGCTACCCGCCGGAGTCGAGCATCCATATCTCGGGTGCACTTTGGTCGGAGCCTCGCTGTTAGTGGCCATGTGTAAAGCTACCAGACACCGCCGTCAAGCCAACGGCAAACACCAGCACCGCTTCCTGTCGGTCCGTTCAGAGAAAAACCACCTGTTGATGAACACGTTAGCGAGGTGAAACGTGAAGTGTGTGCGCTTGAGTAATTACTTGGTTGATGGGCTCAGATTCTCTTTGCAGATGTAGAAAATATACAACCGTCGGAGAGAGTTTTGTGAGCATTACATGTTATTTTACACCACTTGTTGTAAATGGTCTTACTTTTCTTATGTAGTAGCCTAGTTTGTCTAACTGTGATCTCTCATACAGTCAAGTCAAAGTTCTAGTTTTAATATAGGCTATCAGCTTCCTTTTCCACATCAGAGTAAACTAAACGTTACTGGATACAAAGCATCTGAAGATGTCATTCAGCTGTCTGGGAATTTAGTCAGGTTGCTTGTTTTATCCCAACATGTCCACTAAACATTGTGTTTGCTAAGCAACAAATGGCAGTTAAGCAGCTGGAAACATGGAGTATTAGCTGATTCTGCTGTTAAACCTGCCTCAACTGATTAAAACACAACAATAATGGTCACTAGTCGAATGAGCCTTGTTGTAAACGTCAGAGCATCAGTAAACAAAACTCATCCTGAAGTGAGATTGTCTTTCCATATATTAGACTAGGTATATAGGCTACTCGTGTAGATGAGCCTAATGTGACTTTTATTTTGAAGGGGAAATCGCTGCGTTTCCTGTCGCTTTCTGTCCTACGGCGGCGGGCTTGACACCACTGCCGTGACCTTGCCCAGACAAATTTAACGCGAAATAGACTAGTGTTCATTTGTAAAGTGAAGCAGCGCTACAACGAGGCAGCTTTCAGCGCAGAGCTGCTCGACGTCTTTGTGTTTCTGCTGCTGTTCGGCGACTTTTCGCCTCGTTTCGGAGACTTTTCCACCGTCTCCGGTTACGCGCAGCAGCAGCAGCAGCAGCATCGACGTGACGCCTGTTGCATCCACCTCCTCCTCCTCCTCCTCCTCCTCCCCCTCCTCTCCTTGCTCTCTCTTTTCTGTCTTTCGACATCATCCACTGCTTCCATTTTAAACGTTAACTCACGGTTAATTTTGACACTTGAGCCCCACTCTGAGCCCACACCGTCGACTTTATCAACTTTTTTAGCGGCTAGCGTAGCCGTTAGCCTCGTCGTGGCTCTTTCCGTGTTGGTACACGGTGGAGGATGCTGGCCGCGGCGGTTAAATCTAATTATGTGCTTTTACTGTGTCAAAGAGACTTTGTTATCAGTGATCCGGGTCAATGATTGATGGACAGGCTGAGTGTGGCTGTTTGACTCTTCGGGAACAGAGATGAGCTGGTGGGCTTCTCCACTCTGTCTCAGGGCTGAACTGCTGAGATAATGGTTGCTAGGGATTTTCTCCCCCCCTCTCCCCCTCCCCGTGCTCGCCCATGTCTCTCCACCTCCCTGCTGTGGAACTCCGACCCGACTTACAAGTTCCAGTTGATGAACATGTCGGGCTTGTAGCTGACAGTCGGTCTACTCTGTAGTAACTTTATCCAACTTTGTTACATCTTGAACTCCTTCAGGATGCATGTGGGAATGGAAAGTGCGCTCATGGTATATGAATTGATAGACGTTTAGCATCTTTTATAGCAGTTTTTACTTTGTGATGTAATGAGCAGTAAATTCACAGTGACTTTGTACAACTTTACTGTGTCTTATAATCCATATGTAATAACTTTTAAACACCTTTTTGACAGTCAAATGTGAGTTCAGAGCAGACAGAATTTACAGTCATTGTTATGATATTAAAAGGGGGGATTCCATTGTGTTTGTTGTGATCAATAATGATAACTTTAACCCCAACAGAATCCATATTTAGAGATTAAGGGTGTATTCACACCTGTTTAGTGCGCACCCTGGTGCACCAAATGTTACGGGGTGTTCCCACCAAATCGCGTCGCGCTAGACGCTCCAGTTTTGACGCTGGTTCAATATGCAAAAAACGCCTCGTCGCGGCATCGCGTCGCGCGACGAGCCCGCCCAAACAACAACATTTCTCCCACTATTTCATTCTCTGGCTGAGATAACCACCGTCGCTGCACTGTTCCTGTCCCTGTAGATGGGAGAGGAACAGCGGTGTGAGTCTCTGGCTGCAGGAGGAGGAGGAGGAGACGGCTCCGTGAACTACTGTGTGACTGACCGCCTGTTGAGTGCTTTGGGACGGGGCGGCCGGCTCGCAGCGCCCGCTGGTTGAAAACAGCAGTGATAACGGGCTTTCAGGTCCGAATCTCCAAATCAGAAACGTTTGTAACAGCACCGGAAAAGCAACAGTGAAGAGCTGTGGCTTTGCAGCAGCTAATGGGGATCTGAATAATAAACTAAACTAAACCAGAAAACTTCTAATATTGTCAATAGACTCGCTCTGACTAAACTGCCAAGGGAAGTCAGCACGTTGGTGACGATCTCAAACCTGATAGGCTGTCGCGGCGCGTCTTCACGCGAATTCGCCGCAAAAGTTCAATTATTTGAACTCGAGCGATGAAGCGTCATCGCGCCGGGCGACGCGATGGAGGCGATTTTTCGCGGCCAACGCGTCCATCGCGTCGCGCTATCGCGTCCATCGCATCGCCCGGCGCGATGACGCGACTAATCGCGTGTTTGCATTGACTTTACATGTAATCTCGACGCGCGATGAAGCGTCATCGCGTTTGGTGGGAACACCCCGTTAAAATGATACATTGTTTCATTTTTCAGTTAGTGCGGTTGCGTTCACACCTGCCTTTTGTCACTCGGGACCAAACTTGGAGAACGTCACGTCTCCATGACTACCGGTTGGAATCTGGACGCGCTGATTGATAAAACTTTCATGATGGAGACTCAAGTAGGGCCGGTTGTTAGTAGCTCTGTCATTTATTTCTATATTGTTTGCATGTATAACTCTGTTTGGTACTTCCGGCTGGTTTCCGGTTGCGTTCACCCAGCTCGGTCCCAGTTAAACGTTAAACACGGCGGACCTCTGCTGCTGCAGCTCGGTAAGGGGCTGTGTCCACCGGACGCGTAATCAGCTGCTCCGCGGACACAAGGGACGGAGCCGCCCTGTCCAGTGTCTGAGCGACTCAGCGGACACGCAGCGACCGGCTGCCCCGCTGCTGCTGCTTCGTTTGTGGGGACAGAGCTGCGTAGGACCGGAGCACCGGGCGGTCTCCCCGCTGCATTAACCCGTTGTCAGTGACTACGGGAGCCCTTTTAGCTCAAACTTGTTGAGTTCACCTGACAGTTGGCTCGCACCAGAGTGCGGTTGCTTTCACACCTAAACTAGTGCGCACCAGAGTTCGGCTGGAACCGAACCGAGACCACCTCCTCAGGCCGCACTAGTTTTGGTGCATTAGAGTGCGATGTGCTTTCACACTGACCCAAACTGGACCAGATTTAGTGCGCACTAACACTGCAGGTGTGAATACACCCTAAAAGTCTAAAAAACAGTCTAGATGAGTATGATTACTATCTTAACAGCCGTTCCATTTAGAAACATCACCATTATCTATTTGTGTAACATCATTTTAAATGCATGAGCTTGCACATATGTGATTTATTTGGACTTTATTTATTTATTAATTTTACTTTATTTAATGTAGAATTCCTATATAATTAAAATGTATGCAGTTTTTTTTTGTCAGAGATAAAGGGACAGTCTTACAGCACATTTATTGTTCATTTATATATTTTTGTGATCTGATTTGACTTCATCCCCTAAACTATTTGCGGTATATCATAGCTATGGATGTTTAGTGTGTTCGTAGTTATCACAGTGCAGTGGCTTCATCAGTCTCTCTGGTGCTTTTGACTTGTAGGCTACAGCAGACTCTAACGTGCTCCATAACATTCCTATTCATCTGTGGTTGCATGTGAAGGCCTTGGTGGAGAGTAGAAGGCACATTCATCCTACTATTTTTGTAGATTTGATAAAATGTAACGATTTTTGGTGATTGGCAGATAAAGCAGATATTCCTGCTGTCTTTGGTCCTCCTCTCCTCCTCCTCCTCCTCCTCCTCTTCAGTCGGGAGCAGGAGGAGGAGAGATCCGGATGAGCAGTTAGCATTCCATTACGAAATTCAACACTGAGGCCGAGCTGGGCCCTCGGTGACAGGCGCAGATCTCTCTCTCTCTCTCTCTCTCTCTCTCTCTCTCTCTCTCTCTCTCTCTCTCTCTCTCTCTCTCTGTCTTCTGGCTGAGGGGGAAACTTTGAGTCGTCCTTCCACTCTTCGTGAAGGCTGTGTGTGTGTGTGTGTGCAGATGGAGGGAGGGGTGTTAATCAAAACATCAAAGTGGATGAGGAGTGTGTGTGTGTGTGTGTGTGTGTGATCCTACTTTCCCCCTTTTAATCAGAAAACCACCACACAGACCTGTCGCCTAACTCTCTTCAGCTTCTATTGGCTGACTGGACTACGTGTGGTCGATGAATCAATCTGTCAGTTTAAAAGAAAATGAGTTGCCACCTGTTTTGATGATTGTCAGATATTTAAAGTTGTGGTTCATGTACTTAGACTTGACAAACTCCTCTTCCATTCCCTTTGTTATATTGAATAATTTGACACAAACAGTGATATCATCTTGTACTCTGTTACAATCAGTCAGTTGATTAATCAAAGTGTTTGCAGTGAAGCAGCAGAAATGGATTTACTTTAACCATCAGTTAGAACCCACCACATACAGTCAGTTAAATGTGATGCAGAAGAGAAATCTGAAATCCTCTAATGTTTGAGCAGCTGTAATAAAATGTTCAACTACAATCATAAGCATCATTTGATTATGGAAACAGTTATTGCCTTAGCTAATGCTGCAGGTCCTGTATTAATGGAGTCTGTGGGTAGCAGGCGTTCATCATCTATTTATTATGTTCACAGAAAATAACATTTCATATCAACTTTATTTCTGACTCAGATCAACAGCTGTCAGAGCTCTTCTTTTCTTCTTCTGTGGTGGCGGACATTTTAAAATGCTGACAGCCGATGATGTAGTCAATGATGTGTCCCACTCACACACACACACGCACACACAAAGAGTGTCTTATGCAACGCGGCATCCTCCATTGTGAGTGTTTCTTGTGGGAAATGAATACGCATGCGCACACACACACACACACACACACACACACACACACACACACACACACACACACACACACACACACACACACACCCTGCTGTTCCAGTCATGTAAAGGCATGATGCAGCATGAAGGACCGATGGTTGTTTTTGCTTCTATGCAGCTGATCAAAGTGAAAACCAACCAACAGTCCCAGACTCTCAGTCATGATGGATTCATACTGACTTGACAGTTTGATTTATTACACTTCTTTTTTTTTTTAGAATTAACAAACATATGTTAAAGGTATCTATATTTTATTTTGAAAACAAAACAAAAAAGTCAAATATTAAAGCAAAGGCAGGACTGATTAGAAGTTTTGTTGTTCTATTTGAACACAAATTAATATTTGACATACTTTAATATTATAATAATAATACACTTTATTTTAAAGCGCTTTTCAAGGAACTCAAAGACACTGTACAAGGAACAATAAGGGAAAGCAACACAGGAGATAAGAAACAACATGAAACATTGAACATTAAAAACTAAGCATTAAAATAGACAATATTAAACATTTTAAAATATAAGCAGATGAAATGAAATGTGAAAGACAAACAAACTAAATATGAATTACCTTCATTTTCATATAACTGTGACGAAATACTTCAGTGTCATTGCTGGTAGTTTTTCTACAAAATAAAACCAAAATGACAGAAAAATAATTGTATTAATTAATTTCAATTAATCGGGTTAATAATGACCCTGAGGAGGAGAAGTAAAAGTAAACACATGAAGTGAATAAAACTTTTTTTTTTTTATAAAAGGATTTCATATGGAAGAGGTATTTTGCTCTTTTTGTATTAAACGGCAACATGGTGATAATTACAGGGTAGTCCTGTGTGTGTGTGTGTGTGTGTGTGCAAACAATATGAATGAATGAGTAGGAGTGTGAGTTAATGGGGAGTCTCAGTGGGACAGTTGTGTCCACAGGGACGCAAGTGAAGCAGCTAATTAAAAGATCTCATACGCCCTCTGCGACACATTAACCTCCTTTATCACACACACACACACACACACACACACACACACACACACACACACACACTCTCAGCTGTTGATTTCCACAGTTTGTGTCAGATGACGAGCTCTGTGTGTGTGTGTGATCAGAAGAAGAGGTGTGTCAGTCAGTGTGTGGTAGCATCACGGCTGTGTGAAGCCGTCTGTCTGCTTCTGCTCCTAATCATCAGCTGTATGTGGAGGATGAACTGAAGAGAATATCATATCATTCATCAGTGGGTGAAGTAGGAAAAAAGCATTTTCAAGCGTTTGTGGTGAGTCCTGCATAGGGACGTCACCATTATACATTTTCTTGGTACGATTATTGTCAGAGAAATAATCACGGTGTTGTATTTATCACGGTTATTATGCACTAATTAAAGCAGAAGTAAGCGGAATGTTTGTGTTAATATAATGGTGTATTCACACCTGTTTAGTGTGCACCCTGGTGCGCACCAAATGTTAAAATGATACATTGTTTCATTTTTCAGTTAGTGCGGTTGCTTTCACACCTGCTTTTTGTCACTCGGGACCAAACTTGGAGAACGTCACGTCTCCATGACTACCGGTTGAAATCTGGAAGCGCTGATTGATAAAACTTTCATGATGGAGACTCAAGTAGAGCCGGTTGTTAGTAGCTCTGTCATTTATTTCTATATTGTTTGCATGTATAACTCTGTTTGGTACTTCCGGCTGGTTTCCAGTTGCGTTCACCCAGCTCGGTCCCGTTAGTTCCCAGTTAAACGTTAAACACGGCGGACCTCTGCAGCTCGGTAATCAGCTGCTCCGCGGACACAAGGGACGGAGCCGCCCTGTCCAGTGTCTGAGCGACTCAGCGGACACGCAGCGACCGGCTGCCCCGCTGCTGCTGCTTCGTTTGTGGGGACAGAGCTGCGTAGGACCGGAGCACCGGGCGGTCTCCCCGCTGTGTTAACCCGTTGTCAACGACTACTTGTTGAGTTCGCCTGGCAGTTGGCTCGCACCAGAGTGCGGTTGCTTTCACACCTAAACTAGTGCGCACCAGAGTTCGGCTGGAGCCGAACCGAGACCACCTCCTCAGGCCGCACTAGTTTTGGTGCATTAGAGTGCGATGTGCTTTCACACTGACCCAAACTGGACCAGATTTAGTGCGCACCAGATTTAGTGCGCACTAACACTGCAGGTGTGAATACACCCTAAGTCTTAAATAGTTCTATCTTCCGACAGCAATCACTTCTATAGAGTGTTTGGTCTGAAACACGGGTCTGTCAGTCACTCTGCTCTGCTGTAAGCCGAGGAGAAAACTTTCCTTGTATCCTACAACCTTTATCCAATGAGGAGAGAGAACGGCATAAAGGGGCGGTCCTCTCTGTGTGTGCAGCCAAGGAATGCGCGTTAATGTGGTGACGTAGGGACGAGGGCGGGGGCTGCTAACTCCATCGGCTGACAGGAAGTTAGCCAAAACCACCGGATCGCTTACTTTTGCTTTAAATTCACAACACTAGGAATGTGTAAAACCAAATTAGTCAAAATATAATTACATTACTCATTGTTTACACAAAATATTTCAAGTCTCTTAATATATGACCAATTCTTAATCCCCAATGGAAATGTTTGAAATATTCAGGTCATAAATTGTCATCTATACTAAATGTTTGTCTTTATTTTAATCGTTTTTTGTTTTGTTTTGCTTTTTTTTAAAATTAAAATGGCATGCTAACATTTAAATTGCTACCAATTCAGTGTTACGTTGGTTAATGGACCAGTGTCTGAGCATTTACCTTTCTTTTTGCACATATCTGCCGATAAGGTTCCAACATCATCTTTCTGGGAAAGTAACAGTATTTAGGAATCTTTACGATTAATTTATTGTGGCGTTTAATACCGCGATTAATTATGAAAACAAGTAATGGTGACATCCCTGACTCCTGCATCATGTGACCTGAGCGCCGGCTGAGGGTTGGCTGCTGCTCTGTGATGAGCACAGCAGAGCCAATCAGAGCCAATCAGATCAGGCAGCAGCGACAGATCACAGAGCTCAACACAGCAGATATGTGTCGGTGTGTCTGTGCATCAGGCAACACCTAAACACACAGCGACAGCCATCAGCCCCACAGAAGGTTAACATGACGAGCTCTCTGCCTCTCTGTGTGCCCGGCCTCTATTAATAGAGCCGCCTGTTTTAGATAAGATTATGTTCCATCCCCCAACTGACAGGAGGAGGGTTAATACACAGCTCAGAAAGGTGTGGAGGAGGTGGAGGGAGCCAGGGGGTTTGGGGTGAAAGTTGACTTCTGGAACATGAGTTGTGATCCTCACACATGGGGCGTCCTTCTGCAGGTGTCCTCTGTCCACAGCTGACATGATAAAAGCTGATGTTTAGATGATAGATACTTTTCTACATTCAACCTGACCTCTTAACCAACAGGATGGGACTTTTATTAGGCCTGTGCTAAATGCAAAAAAAACTACCAGATTGCAGTTTATCTAGATTGTTCAGTTTTTTAGTTGTACTGGTCCTTTTTTGCATTGTCAACACTTTATGCTAACAATGCACAACAGTGTTACGACACATCTGACTTTGACTTGGATGCTGCAGCGGACCGTGTTGTGATGTAGATGGGTTGTGCAGCGCTGATCAGTAGAAGGTTTTGCAGCATCAGGATGTGACTTGTCAGATGTCATTTTCAGTGCTTTGAAGTGAATGCAATGAATGAAATAAAATTATTACTTGTGTGACAAACGGAACATTTCCAGATGTTTGGTGACACTTGAAGGAGTCTAGGGTTCTCAGATAGTGGTTTTAAAAAGCTGCTGGCCGAGCAGTGGTTGAGGAGATGAATCAGTGGATATTCACTGAAACTTGCTCATGTGACCAAAGCAGAGAAACAGGAAGTTGCTGAAGTGCAGTAAGAGACTTTCTTCAGTGGTTTAAAAACCAGTTCCCGCCTCGTAGTCCTCATGAGGGTGGAGATGCAGCTGGCTGAGTCTGGTCTGGGTGGGGCCACACCGTGGATGTAGACACAGAGGTGTGGAGGAGGAGAAGGAGGAGGAGGATGAAGTGTGGGGGGATGGGTGGGAGAGTCAAACTATAACACCTCTGTCTGGACCAAATGGCTCATTACCCTCCCCTACCCCCCAACCCCCACCCCCCCTCCACAGAGACCTGCAGACCTGGAGCTCCAGTCTCCATCTGACTCCCACTGTGCATCACAATAATACACACTGACTCACTTCAGGTCACAGACATTAGACACCTAACCCCCAGGCTAACTTGGGCCAAGGCCGATGTTACCATAGCAACAATCACGGACACTTGGGGCTGATTATTACTATTTAAAAATCGTAGTGCTTTTGTTTTGTGGCTAATGGGATAACATACAACTGACCATAGCCAGCGCTGAGTCAGGAAGATGCTCATTGTGTGTGTGTGTGTGTGTGTGTGTGTGTGTGTGTTTGGAGGTTTGGAGGTGAGTCACAGGTGGATCAGACAGCTGATTGGTCGCTCAGAGCTTTTATGAGGAAATTCAGTAAAATTTTTAGTTTTTCGTGACACAGTCCTCATTGTCTCCTTACCTGAGTCTTCCTCATCCAATAAGGACGCGCTAAACTCGCCTGTCTCCATCTGTCATAGAAAACAACTGGAACATCAACCTAATGTTCACTTTTTATGCTCTCTTGTCTTGTGAGTGAGAACTGTAGCAATAAATTGATTAATTGAGCAACAGATGCAACTATACTAATTTTCTTTTTTAAATCCTTAAACTGAAAACTTAAAAGTTCTGTGGCAGTGATAAGATTTATAGAGAATAACTTTTTTTTTTGAACAGCTAAGGCTTTAGTCTGGTTATCAGTGCAGGGATCAATAGGCATGGTCAAGTCCTGACAGAGACGAGTGGAGGAAGAGTGTAATGTGAAACCTGGGATGAATAGCACTAAAGTAGGACACGCACACGCACACAGAGTTTTGCGTGTCTTCTGATGGGTCTCCTCCCAAGTGTTTCTGTAGGATTGGTATCAACACACACGCACACACACACAGAACCCATCAGATCTGCCTTGTGGTCTCATCATTGGGTTTAAATTTAGGCTGGAGGCAGCTCAGTTATATTGGTAGGCGCGCACACACACACAACACACACACACACACACACACACACACACACACAGACCACCGTCTTTATATAGCCATGAATACTCTATAGTTAGATGAGTAAATATTACAATCCTCTGTTTGGCTGGGAGCTGCACATCACTGCTGTCAGCTGGTTTGCATGAAGGAGATTCAGAGTCAGAAGTTCCAGCTGTAACCAATGCAGGTCTGAATGAATGTGTATTGATCCAGTTGGTTTGTCTCTGAGTGACAGACAGAAGAGCAGCTGTGATGTCCGGCCTCTAACTATCTACTTATTAGTCCTAATTCTGTCTGTCCTTTCCCTAACGTCCCCGTTGTAATGGCTGCTGTTCTAACATGAGTTCATAAAGCCGAGGATGAAGCTCTGTTCTTCCTCTGTGCTGAGTGTGTGTCCGACAAGTGTTGGGATGGAGGTGAATCCTCCTGTGGCTCATGTGAACAGGACAGGAGAAACTTTCACTATGTTTCAGTTGCAGCTGTGTTCCACTCTGGCCTTGACCTGATGAGTTAACACTCACACTGCTCTGGGGCCAGATTCACAAAACCTTCCTAAGAAAAAAAATCTCAGTGTCATTTTTTTTTTTACTTCAGTCTTGCGAAGAAAAAAAAGAAGTCATATTCTCCAAAAAGGTTCTTAAGTATTTTCTCAACTTTCTTCGTAAGTTTCTTCTTAAGAAAAAACATAAGAATAAATGGTATTCTTAAAATCAAAGTTCTCAAATTTGTTCTTTACTTTTTTCTTAAAGGGATAGTTCACCCAAAATTCAAATTGCACTCATTCTCTACTCACCCTCATGTCGACTAAGGGCTGGGAGAAGTTTCCTCCATGGCTTCTCTGAGTTACAGGGGGTCTTGGCGTTTTTTGGTGTGTCTTTTTGTTACGAAGACAGTTGGTATCCATTTGCAACCGTTATATGGACATGCACTGCTACGCCGAGACCCCCTGTAACTCAGAGAAGCCACGGAGGACTCTGAAACTTCTTCCAGCCCTTAGTCCACATGAGGGTGAGTAGATAATGAGTGCAATTTGAATTTTGAATGAACTATCCCTTTAAGACAACCTTAAAAATGGCACGTGCAATGATACAATACAATGCAGTGACATATTTTAAGAAGTTCTTAAGTAGGAAAATTAAGAAATTCCTAAAAAATTACTGTTCTTAATCTTAAGAAAATATTGAGGAATTGCACCTAAGAACTTTCTTATAAACGTCTTCATTTTAGATCTAAGATCTTTCTTAAGAACATATTGGTGAATCTCTTTCTCTGTGTGTTCTGTCTTTAAGAGACCCTTGTGTTGAGTCGTGTTACTGTGATTATTTGGAGCAAACTAAAACTGCCCTTTAAACTGACCCCCTGCGTGGGGCATCCCTCTGCCCCTCCCTGTCCTCATGCTGAATGACTCTTCCCACGCAGATATCGACCCGTGATGACACTTTTTTTTTTCCGGAGTTTTTGAAACTTCCCTGGAAGCTGGGTAGCAGAGGATGAACAACATCCCTGCTGCTTACGTAAGCCTGTCTCTGATGATAAAGGCTTCACATGGACCAACGGCACACCGAGGACAGAGAGAAGCTATTGTTTCTCCACTTCCTCCATCTCCTCCTCTGCTCTCCTGATGAGAGGCTGCTTCACTTCCCATTAACCCCTCCATCCTCCTCCTCTCCTCTCCTCTCCTCTCCGCTGCTCCTCCGCTCCCCCTCTTTCTGAGTGAAAAAGTGAGCAGGATGTTTATTTGGTCACATGATTATGAAGTATTAGTTTGAATGATTATCTGAGGGAAGTGCTGCCACAAATTGCTTTACAGATGCCGTTAGTGATGGGATCATGCTTTTTATAACTTTGCCTAATTAATTCTGAGCCGTCCTGGTTTGCACTGTAGCCACGTTTGACCATAACGATGTCCTCAAATGTCTTGTTTTGTCCACACAACCAAAGAGAGACTCCGTTTACTGTCATAAAGGAACAAAGAAACCAGAAATATTCACCTTTAAGAAGCTGGAATCAGAGAATTTTGACGTTTTTTTCTTAAAACTACTCTTAACAGATTATTCGATTATCAAAAAAGTTGACGATTAATTTAATAATCGATTATTGTTCGATTAATTGTTGCAGCTCTAGACTGAATTCCGACTCTGTGAGATGTGTGAGCATCAGAAGCAGCTGCCGTCTCTAGTTTGATAACATCCAGACGTGAGAGAGGCATCGGTCTTCTCACCAATCTCTCTGTGAAAAAGAGAAGTGAAAGTTGTGAAAGGTTGAACTGTGCCTTAAGTGTCGCCAGCAGCAGGTTGGTCCTAAACACATAAAATCATAAAGCAGCTCTGAGATAAGTCTGTGTGAGCATCCTCCTCATCCTGCCTTTCATCTCAGCAGCTCCTCCCCCTCTCCTCTCTCTCCTCTAAGATACCCCCCCCCCCCTCCATCCCTCCTCCTCCCTCCATCCCTCCTCCTCCTCCCTCCATCCGTTGTGACATTCTTTCACAGCCGAGCTGCTGGACTTTGGACTGGCAGTAAATACGGCTTTATTTGCTGCAAACAGGGTGAAGGTGGCTGTGTGTGTGTGTAATGGCTGATATCCACACACACACTCCCATGCTGTGGTAGTTGGCTCCACAAGCTGCTTATCAGCAAGACACTCTCACCACACCCACACACACACACACACACTGCCACTCTGCTGGCATCCCAAACAACAGGTCTGTCTCCACTCTGAGACGTTTCTGCTTCATTCCTCTGCCGTCCGTCTGTCCATCCGTCCATCAGCGCCGCTCAGACAGACACACCTTCAGAGGCTGAAGAACAAGCTGCTGCACACACAACACAACATCCTGTCATCCTGCCAAAATAAAACTCAGCTCACCTAGTTTATCAGTTGACTCGGCTCATATTTTAAAGTCCAGACTCTGCAAAATGAAGTGTTTCACAGGAAATAAAAAAAATAGCAACATTAGCTTTGTGTTCCTGTTCTGCAAAATAAAGAATGCAGAAGTTCTACAGCATTTTATTTTGATGAGGCACAGAAGTGAGTGATTTCCTCATCCTGTGGCCGTTTATGTCAACAGGTGAAGATGATGTTTGGAAAATAGACAACAGCAAGGACAGTTGAGATGAACAGGTGATGCCTGTAATAATATACTATGTATACTCAGTGTTTCCACGATGGAGTGGGCTACAATAATAATCATCAATGTTGTTTATTTATAAGCCCAGCGGACTGAGAGACTGAGTTTTTTTTTTTTTGCTTTTCCACTAACATTTGAGACGTCCGACACGAGAATCAAACCCGTTAATTTAACACGTCACCGGCAACAGCGACCACTGATCTGTATTGAGACCTGAGTTACAACACGCTGTGGTCCGTCATCCAGGTGCAAAGAATAGATACTGAGCAAGATAGTTATTGGTAGTTTACCTTAGTACTGGCGAGTACCCGAGCCAGTGCAGGACTCTGCTGTGAAGACATGCGGCGGTATATTTGCGACAATAAAAAATAAAACAAAATAATTGAAGGAGCGGCGGCTAGGATTTAGGAATGGCGGCCCGCTACTCCTAAATGAATGTAGAGGAAACACTGTATACTATAATAATCTGCAGCTTTATGTTAACAGTATCAAATGCTGCCTCACAAATCAAGCCACAAGAGTCAAAAAATTGTTCCAAAGTCCAAAAGTCAAGCAAAAAAGTTTCATCAAAACAAAACCAGTTTTCAATTTGGCGCTACTCAAGCTAGCCGTTGTGACCAACGCACTGCCGGCGGTCACTTTCACAAAATAAAACACCCGTTGCCCTTTACATACAGAAGTGCTTTTACTTTGAAATAGGAAGCTAACCTACCTTCGATGTAGCTAGCTTGAACCAAAATAAAGCGTCTTTGCTTGAACCCTCCGTTTTGACCGATCTCGTCCCGTTAGCGGCATTTGGCGGCTCAAGATGCCTTACCGGAGAGTTTTGTCAGCTCTGAGACGAAGATCGGCCCGCCGGTTTCCGTTTAGAGTTGCTGAAGAGTTTCTCTGATGACTTTATGTGGAGGCAGGCTAACACTACCTATACACTTCCAGCGTTTGAGCTAAGCTAATTAGCGTATCTCCCTCGTTACTGCACGCACAGTTGAAAGGATGGTGTCTATCTGCTTGTCATGGACTCGGGAGTGAGGCAAGACACGAAAAAAAAAATGTTGGCGTATCCCTTTAAACATCATAAGTCACTGAAAAACCATCATTAACTTATCTTTATTGATCGTCATCTCTGTTTGTGGAAAGATGAAAATACAAATAACAAACCAAAAACCCATAAAAGAAGGGATGAAAAAGTCTTAATTAATAAAAAGTCCAAGTATCAGACAAAGGTTTGGTTTGGAACCTTCCTGCAGCTGCATTGTGACACACACACACACACACACACACACACACACACACACACACACACACACACACACACACACACACACACACACACACACACACACACACACACAATAATCATAATGGAGGCTGTGAAGGGAGGGTGACAGTCTCCCTCTGTCCCCCCTCCGCCCCCCCCTCCCCCTCACCTTTCTTGCTGACTTGACAGTTTTTTCAGCTGGTTGCTGCTCTGCTGCAGGATTGGAGAGAGGGGGGAGGGGAGGGGAGGGGAGGGAGGGCAGAGAGAGAATGCAAATAGTTAACTTTATGGCGGGTAAATCAACGCAGGTAGATTGAGTTTTAACCGCAATCACAACTTCAGCACAGTGTGTGTGTGTGTGTGTGTGTGTGTGGGAGGGAGAGAGAGAGAGAGTGTGGTCCGTTTCCTCTACTCTGACTGGCAGAGCGACCCTGCACTGAACAGCTGCTCACTGCTACAGTGTCAGACTGGACTTTCTCCTGCATATAGCAGCGTTAGCCTTCAGTGTTGGAGCTGCACAGAGAACACGTGAGCTGCCGACGTGAATGATGTCATGTGAACTCCTCTGGGTGTTGGGATCATCAACCTCTGCTGCACATTCTGATTTGACCCCCTGCAACAGTTCATCATGTAGTTGTAGTTTAAAAAAAACTTAATAATCAAGTCTACAGCAAATCCAAGTGTGTGTTGTTGTAGCTGTGTGTCATAGCAGCAGCAGCAGCAGCAGCAGCAGCAGCATGTGAATGGAGCAAACAGGCCCAGGTTGAGTAATCCCTGTTAATCTGACTGTTAGCAAGGCTGTAATCTAACCACACACACACACACACACACACACACACACACACACACAGGCAGGAATGCATGCATGCAATTTAACACACACATACATGCACCACCCCTCCCTCCTCTGAAAAGGTACCATTGTTTGTTATGCAAACACAGGACACACCTCGTTGCCGGGGTGACACCCCCAGACGTTTTTTTTTTCTTTTTTTTTTTCTTGAAGCATCCTTCTCATCTGTCCCCGTCCCCGTCCCTGTCCCCGTCCCCTGGTCTCCTCCTGTGACCTTGTGACCAGCAGTAACACTCTGTTCTGACTCTGTGTTGATGTTAAATGGTAAAGGAGAATCCAGTCCCTGACCCCCACCCCTCCACACACACACACACACACACACACACACACACACACACACACACACACACACACACACACACCTTATTTCCAGCTTCACTCAGTTTAAAAACATGTAGGAGAGCTTTATCATATTTATCATTACTTGGATACGGCTCTGTGTGAAGATGATAATCAATGCTAATTTAATATACTATACTGAATACTGATGATTACTTTGATCACTCATTTATTCTAATAATAACTAATGAATACCTGATGACTGCAACTGATGCTGTGTGTGTGTTATCATCCTCACTATTTAGCGATGACACGCACAGTGATGATGATTAAATAAATATGTCTATATATAGTCTGAGAGAGGACATGTGGAGGGCTGAAGGATGGAGACATGATGTCACCTTGTTGTCATGCATCTCAGTGTTTTTGGACGTTTTGTCTGCGGACTGAGGACAGAGACTCTCAACCTTCACACACTGAGCCTCATAGTAACACTGATAGTGTTTGGTTTATCTGTTACTGTCATGGTGGAACCATCAAATACTTAAAGGTACATTGTGTAGGAATTCCTCCCATCTAGCGTTGCGGTTGTAGATCACAAGCAACTCAGTCGTATTTTTCATGCTGCATTCACGTGAAATTGGGCAGACGGCAGACGGACGACAGCCGCTGCACGTTACGGCATAAACAAGCCTCTATGTAAACAAGTGGTCCGTCAGCACCAGGCAAAACAATACACGTGACAATATGTTGTCATGGCGATGTGGTATTGTTTACCTGACCCACGTTTTACCGGCTTTCTCTGGACTTCTGTGACTAAAATGACATCTGGTTTGTTAGCGACGGCCGTCTGCCCGACTGCAGGTGAATGCAGCATCAGTGTAACGCTCCATTCCTCCTCACTGCGTTACCGCGGTGACTTTTCACAGACGCCACCTCCACCTGAGCCGACAGCTCCGGTGTCTCCGCTGAGTTTCCGTGGTTTCCTACCGTCACGCTGCCACTGAACGTAAAAACATGGAGACACCACATGGCAGCAGCACTGAGCTTACCCGCTCCATGGAGATATGAATCAGTGTTTCCCCCAGAAAAGTTGTTAGTTAAGGTGGTGGGGGGGAGCGAATATCGCTACTTTTTTTTTTTTAAGACGTTAGTTTAGCCGGCAGCTCTTTGTTAACAGGAAAGCGCTGTGGGAAACCCTGTGAATGATATGAACGGCAAATTCAGAGCTGAAAAGAACACTTCAGTTTGTTGATGGGGGGATTACTGATTAATTATGAAAAACAGACTTTTAAATGAAATAATCGGTTTTCGACAATGTCCCTTTAAAAGAAGTAGTACAATTGAATTAATTGTCAAAGTATTGTCTGAATGATGCAGCTAGTTGACTGGTTGAGTCAGTGACACAGCTGTAAAGGGAATCAGCAAAGTCACATGTGGTTCTGTTGGTGTGGTTTAAAACGGGAGATGTGTGTGTGTGTGTGTGTGTGTGTGTGTTTTGGGGGGATGGGGCCTCGGTGTGTGAGTGTGTGTGTGTGTTTTGTCGGTGAGGGTCTACTGTATAGGTGTGTATGTGGTGGGTGGGACTCAGGTGTGTGCACTGGGGGATGTTGCAGTAGTAGTGGGTGTGGCCACCAAACCCCATTCAACTTCAATAAACCCTCCCCTGGGAAAGTGCTTCGGTGGGACACACACACACACACGCACGCACGCACGCACGCACGCACGCACACACACATACACACACACCTTTGAATAAACACACAAAGGTGCACCTCAGTAAGTGTGTGTGTGTGTGTGTGTTGTCCTGGAGGCAGACACACAAAGAGGCTCTGAGTCTTTTCACTCAACTGAAACCTGGTCCTCCTCAGAACCACACCCTACAGTACACACACACACACACACACACACACACACACTGGGAGGTGGTTTTGCTGTTCTCTCTGATTCTCTGTTGTTTTTCTTCACCATCCTTCTCTCTCCTCTTCTCCTCCTGGTTCCCTTCTCTTCCTCCTATCATTCTGCTTGTTTTTCATCCTCACCACTCCATTCTTTTGCTCTTTCCTTTTTTTTCTTTCTTTTTTTTATTCTTACAAAGTTTCTATTTTCTTGTCAGACATCTTTCACCTCCTCCTCCTTTCTTCCCACTTTCAACCCCTCCATCCTGCCTGCTTCTTTTCCACGTCACTTTCCTTTGACTGCTCTCTTGGTTTTCTCTTCATCCTGTCATCTTCCTCATCCTCTCTGGTAAAAACTACTGTCCCTTTAAGACACTGTTTTATTTTCCACTGCAGTCATGGTCTTTCTTCCCTTCCTCAGAAAACAAGTAGATAAAGTCTGAGCTCTCTGTTTCCTGCTCCAACCTGTTGGAGCCTTTCACAGTAAAAGCTTTGAACTGGCTTTTGTAGTTGTTCTCAAACTGGTAGTCTACTCATCACACTCAGTGAGGGGAGGGCTGTAGAGGCTGAAGAATGCTCAGTCCCTTGCCCCCCCCCCCCTGCATCCTGCTTCCTCTCCAGACAGGAAGTGAAGGATACGGCCGTGTTGTTTCAGCACCGATAGGCAGCGTCAGCGCTGGGGAATGGGATGGAGGAGGACGGAGGTCGCTGGTGCCTAAAGAGTTGGACTTTGTCAAAGTCACCCCCCACCCCCCCACCTCAGCCCTCAGTAACACATTAACTGCTTATCTGGAGCAGCCCTTTGCTCTCGCCCTGTAAAGAGATGCTGTAAAACATCCACAGCTCCAGCTCAACTGGCTGATCATGCAGTGTGTGTGTGTGTGTGTGTGTGTGTGTGTGTTGTGTGTGTGTGTGTGTGTGTGTGTGTGTGTGTGTGTGTGTGTGTGTGTGTGTGGTGTGTGTGT
The DNA here is from genome assembly GCF_045865225.1 of Trachurus japonicus. Lineage (NCBI taxonomy): Eukaryota > Metazoa > Chordata > Actinopteri > Carangiformes > Carangidae > Trachurus > Trachurus japonicus. The sequence goes on from NC_140926.1 coordinate 26,571,358, forward strand.
GTGTGTGTGTGTGTGTGTGTGTGTGTGTGTGTGTGTGTGTGTGTGTGTGTGTGTGTGTCTAAGTCTAAACTCCACACACACAAGTGAAAAACATTTCCCCTTTTTACTTTGTAGCTAAAAGCAGAAAGATTTGTTTGGATGAAGTAGGCGATCGTGAAGTTCCATGTAAATGAAAAAGAGAAGAATACAACAGAGAGAAATAAAGAGGTGATGGAGAGAAGACAGGATGAGGGGGAGAGAGAGACTCCCCCTCTTTTCACAATAAAGGTCGTCTTTGTGTGTGAAGAATTCAGCCTTCATGTCAGACTCAGATGTAATTAGATGATGCAGTTCAGCTGAGGCCTGGAGATGCTGCTCCTCTCCTCCCTCCTCATCCCTCCTTTTCCTCTCTCTCTAACTCTCTCTGAATACTGCCCCCCCCCCCCAGCCTCTTCTCCTGGTTTAGCCTTTTGCCTCTTATCAATCCTTTTACCCCTTCTTCTGTCCTCAGCAACTCCTCCTTTCCTTTTCCTGCCCCCTTCATCCCTCCTCCTCCTCTTTCCTACTGATGCTTTCTATTTCTACCTCTACTCTTATTTATGTTTTTCCTCTTTAACTCCTTTCATTTTCCTCCCATTTTCCTACTTTTTTCTCCTGTCCATCTCTTTGTTCTTTCTCCCCTCTTTCCTCCCCCATCTGTCTCCTCCTCTTTCTCTCCTTCATATCATCACTTCCTTTTAATGTCACTCTCTCTTCCTTGCAAATTTTTCTCCCACTTTTTGCTTTCTTTACTCCTCCCTTCTCTCTCACTCTGATACAGACTAAAGTACAAGGCCAGACATTCAGCCAATCAGAGCCCTCGCTGGCTACAGCCCTCCCGTCCCGTGTGTGTATGTGTGTTAGTAATTTAAACAGCTGTTGTTGCCGAGGAGACAGACTTTTTCCAGTTTTGACCAGTTTAACTCTGAAAAACTTTTATTTCAGCTTCCTCTCATCCCTCCCTCCTCCCTCCTTCCCTTGTCTACTTTCTTTTGTCCTTTTCCTGTCTCGTTTCTTCCCCCATCCCTTTCTCTGTTTCTTTCCTCTCCTCCTGTCCTCCCCACTCTCCTCCAATCTCATACTTTTTTCATTGTTGTTTAGTCTGCAGATCTTAGTAGATTAAAACGTATTAAAGTGTTTGTTTAAACAACTATGATGAATAGTGAGTCAGTTTTCAGACTGACTTTCTGTCTATTGACTGAGTGACTGGCTGATGACACAGCAGCATCCCAGCACTGCTTCTTCTGCTGTCAGACACTTCATTAGCTTCAACCATAAGATCTCCATCACACACACACCGCCCCGGTGTCCCAGCTCTCGTCTCTCACACCACGACACAAACACACTCTGTAACCCGTAATCTCTTGTTCATGACGGTTAAGACTACACAAACACACGCTGTAACATCTGTTATGTAACATTATCCACCGCTCCATCTATTGATTTTTCACCGGCTTCGTTGAAAACAAATGCACATGGAGGAGAGGAGCGGAACCAAAACAGAGGAAAAGCGAGCGGACTTCCTCTTTAATGTGGATGTCCTCTGAGAGAAAACAACCTCCTCCTCTTCCTCCTCCTCATCCTCCTCCTGCTGCTGGAGTTACAACAACAATAGCAGCTGGGTGTGACCCCCCCCCCCCTCCATCTCTGCCTGTGTGCAAACTAAGTAAACGTCTGAAGTAAACCCTCACAACTCTTTCATCACCTTAAATACAGGATGACTCTCGCTCTCTCGCTCTCTCGTCTCGTGTGTGTGTGTGTGTGTGTGTGTGAGATGATGATGATGATGATGATGATGATGATGATGATGATGATGATGATGATGATGATGATGATGATGATGAAGAAAAAGTCAAGAGCTAAAACTGGCT